>NW_024882095.1:180000-418287 GCF_019059575.1 Amphibalanus amphitrite
AATGAGCAAGTCGCCAGAAAAAAAAACACTTACGTCGTCTGGATCTGAGAGTGCCTCTCCGTCGCCGGCACCTCCAGAGGGGATGACCCTTGCCGACCTGGTGAGCCGTGACCTGGTGACCTGGGCTGACCCATCGACAGCTGCCTGCCGCTGCAGGGTCAGGGTGGAGCCAGCCACCGCCGCGGCCAGACAAACACACAACAGCGCGGCGGACTGCATCTCTAACCACTTGCTGAAAGTCCGAGCTCAAATGACGAGACAGACCCCGAGTTCAGAAGGTGTGAGACATGGAGGATGTCCCTACTGACCCCTCCGCGTCCGTGGCACCACCGCTCGGCCGTCCGGTCAACTACTGAGCGTGAGACGCGTGACTGACCGCCTTATATCGGCGCTACGCCAGGGCTCTCTCTCTTCTTGGACCCACAGTATGAGCCGTGATATAATAGTTTCAGGTGAACTAAAATGGGGCTAACTTTTACGGTTTCATGTAGCTCAACTGTCTACGAGTTGGATGTTTCTATCGATATTTTTTTTTTTATATTTGTTTTAGTCCCGTTAAACGATAAAGGGAACCTATTATTTGAATTCACCGAACAGAGGTTATTTGAAAAAAATGCACCAGCTAACTCTGTGGTCATATACAACCATCGATATAACATAGATCTACTCGGATCATCAATATCAAGATGATTATTCTTGTTTAGGAATTCAAGAATCATGTATCCCAACAAAATTTCATTGTGAGTGTGACCCAACCACATTTTTTTTTTTTTTTGCTTGGAATGGTTATGTTAGACTTATAAATGTTTGGCACTAATAGGCGTGGATCACCTTAAATCGCCGTAATTGCTATTGTAGGGCTGGAGAATGTGAGATCTCCAGTCTACAGCGATCATATATTGCCGTAAGCTCGCTCAAGGAAGGAATTTCAATAAGGAAATGGGGACCGTCCGCTTGCAAGGAATTTAAGACTAATGACATCACTTCTGTGAACATTATAAGTTTCACTCGTGAGCCAAGGCTGATCATTGATCATCATTTATCAATAATTGTCAATAATCTAGTCGTAATCATCATTTAACAAGACAATGTGTTCTATGTTAATAATTACTTCTTATAATGTAGACAAAGTAAATGTGTAACTAGTTGTCTGCGTACATCACTGCCATAGAAATACTAATTAAGCAGAAAATAAAAAGTGAGGTGTCACCTGAAGCATATTGGTGAATGCTTTTGCCTAACTAACACCGCAATACATGCCAATAGCACTCTACTAGAAACTGAACTGATCAATGTAAAGAGAGAGGGAGAGAGGAGAGGAGAGGAGAGGAGAGGAGAGGAGAGGAGAGGAGAGGAGAGGAGAGGAGAGGAGAGGAGAGGAGAGGAGAGGAGAGAGAGAGAGAGAGAGAGAGAGAGAGAGAGAGAGAGAGAGAGAGAGAGAGAGAGAGAGAGAGAGAGAGAGAGAGAGAGACCTGAAGGGTCCATTATGTCTGTATAACTATGCATTCACGATTATATATTACTGAACGGCTCTGGAAAAGAAAAATGGAAACCGAGGTCTTTAAACAAATTGTAGGCACGAGGCGTAGCCGAGTGCCGGAGATTTTTTGAAGACCGAGGTTTCCATTTTTCTTCCCAGAGCAAGTTCAGTAAGATATTTCCCATACGTCGTTTAATATCTATTCAGAAACTCACAAGTTAATTATTGAAATCACCTTTTTTAAGATTTTTTATCAAAAAAATCACCAGAACTGTAGGTCATCAACCCGTGCCGGAAAACAGTGCAGGAAAGATCACGTGCAAATGTTTACCGCACGGCTAGGATAATGCTAAAGGGATATCTCGGCGTATGGGAATCGTAGTAAAAACTCACCATTTTAGATATAATCGTAGGGCCATCGGTACCATGAATGATTCATCGGACTATCACCTGACGTTTTGACGTATGGTCCGCTATTTGTAGCTCCGCATCCAGCTCGTGACTCTGATCTGGGACGATGGCCATTTATTTTCCCACTGGGGTCACTGTCTCGTTTTTAGAAACTCGCGTAGTGACGTCAATCCACCGCCGTTTCTATTTATGTTTGTATTTAATTTCCAGGTGAAACTACCGAAACAGTTTGCGGTCATGCCCGGCCCAAGTCGAGCGGCTGGTGTCCAGCGCAGTTATGTGTGATTATTGAGGCGAAAGTTTGATAGATAAAATTAGGGGTGTTATTTAACATGGTGCCCATGTTTCCATGACAACAGCTGGTAGTAAACGGACGCTGAAAGGGGACCTGTTGCTATGGACTATGTAGATCACAAACGCAGAGAAACTAGGCAACAGACCGAAAACCGGCGTAAACCCAACAAGTAGGTAAAGGTGTACAACTTAGGAAGGAAATGACGACGCTAAGAAAGGTACAAGGAGAAACCAGTGGACCTTGCCTTTAGTTTGGTATTACCTTTCTGAATGATGTTGAATACTTAATTGGTAATTAACTCAATCATGTCAGATTGTGACTGTCAAAAAGTGTCTCTTATGCGCAACAAGTTTCTTTCAAACTTGCTGTGTATTGTAAACTTTCAAACTTGTTGTGTATTGCTAGTTAACTAGCAATAGGCTCGTCGGGACTATTGTATCGTCTACTTAACTGCCCACTTAAAAATAAAACATTGTAACATGCCTAGAAAATCGTAGCACAACCCTAACTTCAGGCCCCGTTGATAGATTGCATTCCCCCAACGGTGGCTCAAATATTCGTCCGCATGTAAAAATAGCCCAACATTGACATTTGTGACAAAGCCGCATCAAAGGTAACACAATAGACGACCAAGAGTGCGTTCATAAAAACAGAACTTGAATCAATGCCGCATACCTACTGGCACCGGGTTGCCACAACGGAAACAGCGGAGGTGACAAGAAAGACCGGATTAAAAATTCCTGTGTGTAGTAGAGGTTATCGGGACAGAAAACAGCAACAAAAGAATTAACCCTCGCCCGCACATGCCATTTTCCCATCCTAGAACGCACATGGGCCCAATCTTATAAAGGTTGTGCTACCAAATGGCGTACTATCATTCCACCCCACTCTATTTACGGCACCCTATTCACGCAATCTTATAAAGAGAATAGTATGGTAATTCTATTCACGCCATTTTGCCCACAGTACAAATCAACGCCAGCAGGAAACACGCAACGTGATTGGTCAATGTCTTGTCGCCGTCGCTATTGGAAATTATGCGTACTGTTTGCGAACAGCAAAAGTTATGTGTTTTAATTTTTATGGGGCATTTATTTCTTTTAGAAACACACATATGTGTAATGAATAAGCTATTTATGGAAAACGTGATAGCAAACTATGGAAAACACAAACATGCTTGAAGAATTCTCCTGAAAAGTGGATTGCCGACCAAATAAATTTCAGCGAGGGCATTCTCGCGCTCAGAAATTCGAGTGAATAAAGTGTTTCTTCTACTTATCATTTGCATTTATTTGCTGTTAAGGCATTGCAATAAATTTGTTAAAGAATTATTTAAATAGTCATTTAATTATAGCTCGGCTACTGTCTCAGTAATTTAAGTAATGCCGTTGACAATGAAGCTCCTACAATTTGAGCATCAGGATACGTACATTAACTGGATCAATTCAAGATATAGCTTGTTTTCCTTCTTGTCATAAGCTCTTGACATTTTCCTTCTTGAAGATAAACTACTAAAATTCGAAGTCTACGTACATGAACTGAATTAGGTCAAGTTGCAGCTTATTTTCCTTCTTATTCAAGCATAGGTACCTACCTGTTACCTAACCTAAAGCTAAAAAGCAATTCCTCAAAAGATTGAAGAACCCAGTCTACATATCAAAGCATATCAAGAAAAATACTCGGCTCAGAAGTCAGATCGAGATGCAGGAAGAGAAACAACACATTGATCCTTAACTGTGCCAGACAGAAAGTGAGGAGATACGAATAGTGAGTAGGAATTAACAATTTTTTGACAAACTAAGGGTATATCATCATTAATTTAAATATCTAATCAGAAGCCATGAAGTGCCCGTTATTTGTGTCATACGTGAGACGTGAGAATAGGCTAAAGACCCATACCGATTCTATAATGCAGTGGCTGCCGAAAATCTATGATGGTTACTGGTGCTAAAATCCTCTTAAAAATCCCCTTTTAATTTGAAAAATAAATCCATATAACGATGAACACTCGTTTTTATGTGTTTTAGTGTGCATTTAGCCATTTAGTCCCTGAAAATACATATTTTGAAATTGATCGTTGTCTGTATAATAAGCATCATTATAATAAACCATGAGTTAATATGTGGAGGATGTTTTAATCTTAAAAATATCATAACGTAAAATATTGCATACTCATACCATAAAAACATTGAATTTATCTTAAATGAATTAAACTGTCTGAGAAGCTCGTCAAAGTACGCCACAAATTCTGGCGTGAAATGGACGCCGCTGAAACCGCAAACAGCTTATGATTGCCGGTGTTTTGAGATGTGCACAGCTGCTCACGGTTAAAAGCATGCTAGGGCATCCTCAAAACCGGCGGCTACCAATGCTGTAGGGAGCGTGCCGTGTTTTCGATTTTACAGAGTTTTATAAGATTGCGTACTATATATCCAGCCTTAGAGTGCTGCCATATCCATTTCACGGCGTTTATAAGATTGGGCCATGGGGGGGTGGTTGCCACCCCCCCGCGCCATTTCGTTCCTGTTGGAGATAGAGCTTAGCAGTAAAGACCAAAAAGATTTTTTGGGAAGAGACGAATCCAATGATACCCAGTTTTACCTTCTCAGGTCAGTCATTGACCTTCCAGGTCAGGTCAAACTAAAAAATGTTGCTGTTTTGGGTCACCGTTGGATATTAAGTGTGCTGCTTATCAAATACCGATGACGATGCTGTTTTCTGGTGCCAAGCCAGCTAGAACCTCTTTGTCACACTACCCGACCAGAATTTTGCTGCTGAGGTCATTTCAGGTCAAGTTAGGTCAAGGTCAATTATATGTGTTTTTATGTCTGTGTGTGTCTGTGTGTATACTGATGTGTGCACCGATTGTTTTTGGGTCCATATTACATGAAATCATGATCTGAGAAGCTTTTACCAAAAATGCAGTCAAAAAACTTCAAAAAAAGTAAATTTAGCTTGCCTAAAACGCAATTATCTTAGGTGACCTAGGTTGACCTTGACCCTGACCTTGACCCCTGTACATCGTCGAACAACATGTTCCATGATAGGTAGGAGGTAAGACTGGCAAAAACGGCCGAAATCAGGGTGTCAAAAGCTCATAAGGCCCATGGCAAACGCAAGATGTTGAGAATTGGCCATTTGGGTCATGACATGACCTAAAAAACAAGGTCATATCTCCGAAACCAAAAATCACAGAAACTTGAAATTTTCAGTGGACATCAAGAAAGGATAGAGGAGCAGCTATACGAAAAATCAGCCATCTAGCTCTAAAAATGTGGAGTGCAGAGCAGAAAGACTACCTGGGGGGGGGGGGGTGGCAACCACCCCCCCCCCCCCCCCATGTGCGGGCGAGGGTTAAGGGGAAGTGGAGGACCGAGGGATTAGCCGAATGGATTATTGGATTAAAAATGAGCGCGGTGCATCTCTGCCTTGTCCTTGAGATGTTGTTCGGCCCTTAGCGGTGAGTTAAACGTTGTATGGCTCCTCTCTGGTGTGCCGAATGTTCTGAAAAGAGGGAAACACTATTGTCAGTGGCGTGGCTTAAAACCCGGGCTGGTGAAGTGAGGGGGCAGGACTGAATTGATCCCCGGTCCAGCAGCTATGGTCCTATCGGTACCTTGGGTCAGAGGAGGGCGCCTAGGGGGGGGGGGGACGTTTACCCTCCCCATCTCAACAAATGATATTAGGCTGAAGTTCTAGTCAAGCGCGAGAAACCGTGGATTTGCCATAATGATGGCGTTTAACAAAACTCAGCGCATTCCATAGTGTTATATGGACTAGACTGCGACAGAATACCAAAAATATTAAGTTAAAAATACCAATAACAATCGGTGTCAGTGCTGTATTGATGTACCAAAAAGGCTGTACTCAATTGACATCTCTAGTGTGGGCCTCCACTGCCCCTGACCGGAACCGGAAGTGGTCTCCGTCCGATATCTGGCAGCCGGAAGTGGTGCGGTGGACTGCAGAGGCGCTGCTGTGCTCAGAAGGGGGTCCTCCGTCACCGTGGTAGGACGGCAGTGCTGCATTGTGGTTGTGGAAGAAGTAGTTAGACGTCATGGCGAACCGCCATACCGCTCTATCGGTGCTACTGTGTTTGGTGAGTGACATTGTATTCGTTTTTTTCCGTAGTGCGCTTTCAGTTTTCTAATGGTAATGTCTAAACTACTCCTTAAAGTCCTTTATGGGCTTATATGGTAAAAGTTTTTTTTGCGGTGGTTTTCTGTTTGGTGTAACTCTTATCGTGTATTTTTTCCTTAGCAGTGCTAGCTTCTTTCTTTGTGAGAACGAACTTTCTAAGCTGATTGCTCAGCGTATTGCGTACCTATTTGATTTCGCCACGCTACAACAGTTTGCTACTTGCTTTTTAGGTCTATTTAAGTAAAAGAGTACTTTTGTTGAATTTAGATGAACAATTGAACAAGCACACATTAAATGATCCATTAATGGCGGTTGACCTGCCTCACCTGACATCTGTTTCCTCTATTTCAGCTGGTCCTCACCAGCGTTCACATGACCCGTGGTCGACCCGGTGACACGGACATCCAGACCCTGGCAAGGAGGATTCGACCGGATGAACAACAAAGAGTGATCAACCTGGGTTGTCCCGTTGGGAGACGGCCCTGCGGCCGGGGGCGATGCTGTGTGACCCGACGGGTGCCAGATCGGCCAGTATGTCGGCCCTGGCAAGTCAGCCACCCGGTGTTTGGGTGTATCGGCTAAACCCGGTGTTGGGGTGTATTGGCTAAACCCGGTGTTGGGGTGTACTGGCTAAACCCGGTGTTGGGGTGTATTGGCTAAACGTGGTGTTGGGGTGTATTGGCTAAACCCGGTGTTGGGGTGTATTGGCTAAACCCGGTGTTGGGGTGTATCGGCTAAACCCGGTGTTGGGGTGTACTGGCTAAACCCGGTGTTGGGGTGTATTGGCTAAACCCGGTGTTGGGGTGTATTGGCTAAACCCGGTGTTTGGGTGTATTGGCTAGACCCAGTGTTTGGGTGTGTCGGTTGGACCCCGTGTTTGGGTGCACTGCAGTTAAACCATGGAAAATATGAGCCACTCGTTTGGATGTTTCAGTTAAACACGGTATTGGGGCATTCCACGTCAAGTGAGACAAAAAATGGCCATTTTGAACCTCACCTCCTCCGATTTTTGCGAAACTTTGTAAAACTACTCATCTATATGTGAAAAGAAAGGAGACATGTTTTTGCCAAGATATGACGTCACGTTTCCGAGATACACGTCATCAAACATTGACTTAGGCAAGGCACATTATCATCTTTAAAGCGTCATAAGCCGTCATAACCATTGAAGTTTTAGACATATCACCATGAGACAAAGTGTGAAACGGAGGGAATAGATCAGGCTTTAATTTGAGGATAACAATATTGACATAATTACTAATTAGCTAATTAATGAACTAAATTAAAATTCAAAAAATAAATTTTGATTTTCTGAAAAATGGGTACCCTTCGATTTTGCTGATTTTTACATATTTCATCCTCCCATACATTAGCTACATCATATAAAAAATCCAGAATGGGCCGACGTCTACGTAACTGTCTTTTGGAGTTCGTAATGTCTGGCACTCGCGAGTTTCGTTTTAGCAACCAAGGAGAGGCGCTACCCGGAGATGCTTCTTTCTGCCCCAAACCAAAGCAAACCTAGCCTGACCTGACGTGACCTGACCTAATCTAACATGCGTAAATATGTACAGTCCTCACGGCAGTTGCCGACTGGCCAAATGCTACTTAGATACGAACATTAGCCCTCACGACATTTGCCGGCTGGCCAGATGTTACTTAAAAAACGAATGCGTGTTTAAACACTTGAGGCTAACCGGCCACGAGCCAGCCACCTTTAGATTACGAGGTGGGTACACTCGGCACACTAACTACTAAGCCACGGAGATAGCTGGTCATCGCGGAGATGTAAGCCAGTTTTTTTTTAATGATGCAATTGGGCATTCTCCGGGCAGCGCCTCTCTTTGGTTGCAAAAAGGAAATACGCCTGACTCTCCCAGCGCTAGGAGTTTTTGGTTTAGCCAAAAAAGGTATAAAAAACGGAATTTGAATTATAGGTGGGGCGGTGGGGAACTTTATCGTGTGCCAATTTCATGGCCCTAGATCAATATCTTCAAGATCAAATGAGGTTAATCGTGATGAAATTTGCTATGGTGACTATTTTGCGTTTATACGCCCATAGCTCTAAGAGTTACTGGCCGATTTTCCTATTTCTTCCTTTATACGACATTTGTAGTGTTATGAGAATCTTTAGATAATCTAACCATAAATTTGGCAGTTAGTGGCCTGCTAAGAGTAAGATGTCGCCCGCAAAGGCGCGGGGATCGGCCGACGCGGGAAACGTTTCAGTCACAGATTGTGTTTGCACCCTAATAATTCAATTTTTACTAGTTGGTTTTCGTATTTATTTGACCATTAGTTTGCCTGTACATTTTTAAGCCTTCACACAAAATTTGACACGAATCGATCATAATCAGCGGTAAGAAGCGCAATGCAAAGATGGAACCGTCCGGCGCCGGCACAGTCTACCATTCAGGCGGCAACGGCCGACGCCGGCCGACGCGCCGCTCCGGCAAGATATTTGACTTTACACCGCTATTACTAGAAAAGTTGTGGACCGATTTACCTATTGCTTGCACAGGAGGATTTGCAATTCAATTCTGGACAGATGCTGAAAGTTTGACGTTAATATAGTAGTTATGGCGTGAGTTATTGACGAAAAACAGGTGGGGTTGGCGAAATCCGCCCCTTCCATCGCCCGTGCTACGTTGCACTACTTGTTGCTATATCATCCAAAGTTATCGTTGGCCCACTCTAATTTTCTCAGCACGTATGCCTTACGTCTAGTGGAAGACAATATCTAAATTTGAGCAAAATCGAAGGGTACCCATTTTTCACAAATTACATTTTAAGAAATTAATTCAAAATAAAATAAATTCAAAATCACCAAAAAATGTTAAAATTACCAAATTTAACTAGCATAACTCCTCGTGTTCACGTTTCCGTTTGTTTGAAATTAATAGCTTCAAAAATGTTGAAGCTATAGATCTTTCAAGATTGCAATACACGTCCAATTCTGCTAAAAAGCAGAAGTTTAGCGGCTTGTATCTCTGTAGCCCGAGGGCATATGACAAAATCCTTTGACCCTCAGAGGTTTCCCCCAATAGCCAACAAGTATACCAAGTTTGAACAAAATCGCAGAGGTGGCCGATTTTGGCTGTCCCGGTTGACATGGAATGCCCCTATTTGGGTTTATCAGACCATGGCCAGTCAGCCACTCTGTGTTAAGATGCATCAGCTTAACCTCGTGTCTGAGCGTATTAGTGAAACCCGGTGTTAAGCTGAGTCAATTAAAACCAGCATTCGAGTGTATTGGTTAAAGGGACTATCCCACCTTTAACATGGGGTTTGAGTTGAGATAGCCAAGTTTGCGGCGAGGTTCAGAAACCACTATCTATCTAGGTTGCAACCCCCGCGGCCTCTTGGTGTTAAAGAAATTCGTTCCCTTCATTTGAAAATGGGCCTTGCGCAAGGCCCTATCTTCAACATGGAGCGACCGTTAGTGTGACGTCACCTCGTTTAGTCATTTGATTTAAATGGGTTTGTTCGTTGAAAAGTTGCTTAACCCGCGCACCGACGGGGGGGGCGGATATCCGCCCCCCCCCCCCTGAGGTTGAAATTTGGTATGACTATAACCTCATCAATTTTACACATGGTGCGCAAGTTTGAACCTCCTACCTTTAAAGGTCAGATCACCAGGTCACTTTGAATGACCCAACCTCAAGTCACTTTTTTGCAACTTTGTCACCGTGCCAGAGCTACAGTAGATGTCGGAGGCCTTTGAAAGTCGCAGGATATTATTAGGTCATTAGTAGCTACAATTTGTATATCTCGGAATTTTGATATCGGTGACCTAAGGTCAGGTCAATTTCGCGACTTTTCCATTATAAGTCAATGGGGGAAAAATCAACTCCCTGTTTTTACCACTAAAACGGGTCGGAATGGCCCCATATACCATACATGACTTCATATACGATCAACCTTCACTACCTTGAGGTCTGTTTTGCTGTTGGGCAGTTGTGAGGTCATGTGACGTCATCAAAGGTCACCAAAGGTTTTTGGCCAATAACTCCGTACAGGAACAAGATACAGACGCGTGGATGGTCTCATTGTGTTCAGCTCGTCAAGACGCATCGAATGATATACATGATGACCTCAAGGTCACGTGACCTGAGGTCAACCTTTGACCTTGACCTTTCGAGGTCAACATATATATCATTCGATGCGGATTGACGAGAGGATCACGATGATGCCCTTAGTTTGTTCCTATCTTGACTAATTCGAAAGTTATTCGAGAAAAACTCTCTCCATATCTAGCGCCGCCATTTTGACTTTTTCGACCCCTGTGACGTCATCTTTGACCTGACCTGAAAATGACCTTAGTAAAAATTGTAGATCTTGGCCGTGCGTATCCGATGCCGTTTACCGCTTGTCGCTATCTTGCTTCGTTCTCGAGATTTCAGGGGGGTGGTCATCCGCCCCCCCCGTCGGTGCGAAGTTGGCGCAGACCCCCGTCGGTGCGCGGGTTAAAACTTGGTCTGAACTTTGTTGTGGTGCCTACAGAGTAAAAAGAATCAGCTTTATGACAGTAATGTGGCCTGGGGAAGTTGGTAATTTTGGGCTCTGACGTCACATATTTGAAAGTTTGTGTTTGGAATATGGGAAAGATGTCTAATGAAAAATAAATGCCAGAACCGTGTTCCTGGTCATCCAATCTATAAAGTCGGGCACAATTTAACTGGTTTTAACAACATTTTAGAAGGTGGGATAGTTCCTTTAAGCCAGTTGTTTGAGTGTACCCGTTGAACCCAGTATTGAGCTGTAGCGAACCCTTGCATACATTGTTTGGGTGTACGCAATAAACCCTGGCGGACCCACCATTTTCTTGTGTGTATTTGTAAACGCGTCGTTCTGGTGTATGATTCATCCAAACCGGGTGCATGTATGCGTTAGTAAATATAGTGTTTGACCGTATCAGTGTAACTCGGGTGTTATGCTATTATATCAAACCGTTTATTTGAGTGCATTTGTTTGTGGAGACTAAGTACTGATGGTTGTTGAAAATGTGATTCTGTAACGACTGTTCAAACGCATTTCTTTGCAATGCTTGCTGCATGCTTTGTAAGTACATTGTATACTGACTACTGACTACTGTAGCAATTTGTTAAACTACCCATTGTTTGCAGTCGCATTCCGCGAAGAAGAAATAAACGCGTGGATATGTGAATACGTAATAAAAAAACACAATCGCGCAGCTGTTTCTCTGGTTTATTATGAACAACTCATATCTTTCTAGTAGAGGTTTATTTGCCATTTGGTCTACGGTGCAGGAATATTTGTATCTTGCACTCATCTGAGATGCAAAGATAAGAATTTGTCATCTCTGCATCCTCTGAGATGCAAAGATAAGGTCTCGATGGTTCACGGCGAAAAATCAAGCACGTTCAAGTGGTGATGCGTCAAAAGCCGCAACATTTTTTGATGGCTGTTTGTGGTAGAAATAATGATATAAATACAAAAGCTCTAAATATATGTGTCATGAAGAAATGCCTACATTTAAGAAAAATATTTAAATGAATTTTGAATAAACTTCTAAATATAAGGATTTAGGATTCCTCATGACTCATTCGTGGAAGATCGCATACCTTTTCCTCGCGTATTCCAGAAAAACCTCGCTCCTTCGTCGCTCGTTTTTTTTTTTTGTAACCCGGTTGGAAAAGAAATACTTTTTTTACACACCGAATCGAAAGATCCATTAGGCAAAGACACGAGGATAAATCGTAATGAACCATTCGTGGTAAGAACAGTTGATCTTTCCCCGCCGGGACAAGATCACTCGTTTTTTGAGTTTATAGAATTGAAGAATTAAATAATTTATAGCAACTAATGCCTATCGTGTAAGAAATAAAATTATGCATGGGTCTGCCGGGAAGATGAAAAACTATCAGCACTCTTGCCATCTTTTCAGCATCGTGCCATCTTTTCATCTCGGGACCTTCGGTCCCTCGTGAAAATATTACCACACTCGTGCTGATAATTTTTCATCATCCCGGCAGACCCATGCAAAATTATAGACATCTTCCACTCGGAACCATGAAGAATCCCCTATGTCCATCCCGGAAGAGCAATGCGGTAGATACGCGGTAAATGCGGTAAAAGGAGGAATGACATGTGGGTTTCTTGGGAAATTCACTGAATCCTGGGGGCGATTCTTGTGGTGTTGGATTCTTTGCCATTGCTCAATGGTTTTTCCATTTACGAATAGTGATGTGCAATAAGCTATTTTAATTGTTTTTATTTGCGGTCTTCCGCAAATAAGCCTTTTATGCATGTTCCTGCATTTTTTCAGTCTAGCGATATCATTGAAAAAGTCGTTTTCCGTCTTAACACTGCGATATTTTATACTCCTTTCCATGCAGTTTCCATACACTC
Organism: Amphibalanus amphitrite; assembly: GCF_019059575.1. Classification (NCBI taxonomy): domain Eukaryota; kingdom Metazoa; phylum Arthropoda; class Thecostraca; order Balanomorpha; family Balanidae; genus Amphibalanus; species Amphibalanus amphitrite. The sequence continues at coordinate 192,699 of NW_024882095.1, forward strand.
CTTTCCGACGGTCCCCCATCCCGCAGCCCGAACTCATGCAATGCCCCCTTCACTCCGCCGCGCAGTACCCCCACTGCACCTCCGACCGGAACTGGAAGTGGTCTCTGGTTCCGTATCTGTCCGACATGTGTCGCGCCGGGCTGCAGAAACACTGCTGTGCTCAGAAGGGGGCCCTCCGTCACCGTGGTAGGACGTTGATGCTGTACTGGTTGTGGAAGGAGAAGCGGGACGTCATGGCGAACCGTCACACTACTCTGGTGGTGATGCTGTGTTTGGTAAGTGAATAGGCAGGGACTGTGCCACATTGACTGTATCGGTTCAATCAATGTCGTTAATGGCTTCGTACAAACATATTATTTATAGCTGTTACCATTTCCGAAATGTTTGCTCTGTTCCTTTTGATAAATGTTCACCATTCGCCATTCTTTGAAGAACTGCATTGACAATTTTGATATTTATGTGAAAGCTGGTTTGGAAAGGTTTGAACGTATGTCGGAACTCCCAATCACCCCAAGTGGTGAGTGGCTCGCCTCTGACGTCCTCTCCCCTCTATTCCAGCTGGTCCTCAGTGTCCACATAACCTGCGGTCTGCCGGGCGGCGCGAACACCCAGGTCCTGAGACGGGACCGGCCTGTCGTACACCATGAGGTGATTGCAGTTATAAGCTGTTCGCCTGGAACCCGACGCTGTGGACGACGAGGGTGCTGCAGAACGCGCACGGGGCCACGCCCGCTGCGTCGCTGCTTACCCTGGCAAATCAGCCACCCTGTGCATGGGTGTATCGGTTAGACACGGTGTTTGGGTGTATCGGTTAGACACGGTGGTTGGGTGTATCAGATAAACCTCGTGTTTGGTGTATTAGTTGAACCCCGGTGGTTGGGTGCATCGGCTAGACACGGTGTCTAGGAGATTCAGTTAAAACCGGCATTTGAGGATTCTGCTTAAGCTTGCTGCTTGAGTGTACCAGTTGAACTCAGTATTGAGGTGTATCCAACCCTCACATATACTGTTTGGGTGTACGCATTAAACTCTGGCAGATCCATCACTGTTGTGTGTATTCGCAAGCGCGTCGTTTCATTCAAAACAGGTGCTTGGATGTGTCAGTAAATATGGACTTGACCGTATAAGGGTAACTCTGGTGTTATGTGCAGTAAGTAAGCATTTAAGTAAGCGTATTCGTGCATTTTAAGTAAAGATTAATGACTGTTGCTTGTTGAATATATGACTCTGTACTCTGTAGCTACTGTCCAAACGCATATCCATGTAATGCGTGCCGCCTGCTTTGTTCACTGTAGGTATATTGTAGCAACGTGGTGGCAGTCTCCCATAGCTGGCTGTCTCCTTTTGAAGACGAGATAATCGTCTCATGCATGTGAATGTGTGATTAGAAAAAAAAAAACAAAGGCATGCAGTCGCTTCTGGCTAATCATAAGCAAATCCATCCCGCAGAAGCAGTGAGGTAGACATGCGGTATTCGCGGATAAAGGAGAGGACATATCGTGGTGTTCATTCTTGGATGAGTCCACCGAAGGCTGGTAATGATTTTGTGGCATTGATTTATTACGGAGCGAGCGGAGCAAGCGAAGTCTTTCGTAGATTAACGGAAATTTCTGAGAATGAGCGGTGAAATGACATGAAATGAAATGGTATGATGGTATAAATGACACGGTGAATGGTTACTATTGTTTTTTATCTAAAATCTTGGATTTGGGATGAACTGTTGCTCATTTATTCATGCACATATGTTTAACGCTCATATGCTTGTGGTTTATGTGAATCTGACGTTCCTTGCTTTTGGTTTGGGGAAGCGTTTGAGGCTGCCAGTGCCTAATGTATTAGCGAAGGTATATTGATAAGTTTTCCCCACCTGTAAAGGTAATTGGCAGGAAATTTGCGTATTCACATAATGCCCAGTCTATTATCGTTTAAGTATGTTACGAAATACATATTGGTAAAAATCAATAGATATAACGGCTCCCTATCCCTTATTGAATGAGAGAAAGCAAAGAATAGAAATGATGTGCATCCAGACAGTGCTTTTCGTTAATATTGTTTGCAAACAACCTAATGCTCTTTTTTACAATCTTATTTCAATTCAAGTTTTGAACGATAGGAGTAAGTGCGTGATTGTAACCCTTTTTCTCACCGCTTCCAATTGAGTAGAAATAGCTTTTGCGTCGTGTGACATATCAAGTTGTTTCCCTCCGCCCCGGTCGTCCTACCGCGCCTCTCGTCATGAAAAATAAAACACTATGCCTAGTGACCTTATCGTTTCCCGGCCTCACGCCGGCCAACAGCTTGGCTTCATTTCACCGTTTCGTTTTCCTAAAACCACCCGAGCTAGAGGGCTCAAATCGCTTGTTCGAAATATGTCTGAGTGCGCACATGCTGAGCCAGTAGCCACGCTCACCTGAGTTTCGTGTATAATCAAGGGGTGTAATGACCTGAAGGACACGGTCGAACCATTCGTGCGTGAAGGATGCCGCTGCTCTGTCCTGATAAGGACGGTGAGCCCCCGCGGTACCGACCAACTGACCTAATGCCAGCGGAGAGACGAGCCGAGGCGCGGCGCCCCGCCGGCTAATCACAATAATGGAGGACCGATGTGAAAGTTTACCGCGAGATAGCTTCCACGAATTCGCCAGTGGACAAGGCCCTAAATACATTAGCGGCTTTCCATTAAAGGGACACTCCCACCTTAACATTAGTTTTGAGTTGAGATAGCCAAATTGGTGGCCATGGCCTGCAAATACCGGTTTGGGCACTCACAACATCGACAAATGCTTTAATTCGGAGATATGGAATTTCAAACTTGCAGTTTTCGGATTCTAAGGGGCTAGTGCATTGGTATGCCCCCTTAGAATTTGTGACGTCAGCGGAGATCTAACGATTTTTAAATCTTTTACTAAAACGTTTGGTAGCACGCGGTGGTATATGCTGCTTTGCGCGCAACAAATGCCGCACTTTCAAATAAAGTCGCTAGGAACAGCGGAGATCCCAAAAAGTAAACAAAAGTAAAAGTCTAATATCTTGAAAACCGGTGAATATTTTTCGATGAAATTTGGTAGATATTCGTTTTCGCTCTTTCTGAACCGAGCGACATCACTTTCGTGCCAATTCATTAACTTTTTTGAAGGTGGGAGGGTCCCTTTAAAGGAAGGGTGCCACCTTTTGGACACAACGCAGTTTTTACCAGATTAGCCTCACATGAACCTAAAAACCGGCTTCACTTACCTATGCTCGAGACGGTCAGCATTGAATCCGCACGTGAAGTTATCATTTGCGAGTTTTGCTGCCAGCATTCGGGCAGGCAAAAATCTTCAGCACTATTTCCTCGTCGTGTTAAGGGTATTTTATAAAACATGAAATCAGCAAAGGTATGTATAAAAGTTATACTTTTGAAGCATGTTTTATCATTTTGAAAGGGTATATTTTTTCTTTATGGTATACACTTAAGTTTTAAAATTTTTATTGGGAAGTTTTTCTAGTTAGTTGCATGAAGGGTGAAGGGTTCCATAGATCTCTTAACCCGCGACCTGGTGGGGGGGGGGGGCTATTTTTTGCCCCCCTCCAGACTTTTCGATATATCTCCAGAACCGCTGCGCCGATCGTCACCAAACTTTTAGTACCCTCCCGGACATCAATTTTACACATTGTGACCAAAAATTTTTCCAAAAGCTATGATAGGTTGGCCGGAAATGACGTCAGAGTGACGTCATGTTCTGCCGTTTTCGACCCAAAAAAGGGTTTCGCGGGAAGAGCTGTCAGGCCTATAGCTTTGCAAATACAGAAAAATGTTTAGGACATAAAAGCTGTAGAATTGACAGAGCTACAAAACTGCTATCTCGGATTTTTGAATTTTTTTTGGTTTTGACCCCCAAAAATCAAAAAATAGATTTTTGGGATATAATAGTCAAAAAATCCAAAAAGTTTTTTGAATTTCGTAAAAACCGGAATATATGTGATAGTCCTTACCGCCTTCCATCCACATACCAAATTTTAGATTGATACCTCTTTTTTGGCGAAGTTATAGCGAAAAAACTGTTCAAAATTGATGACGTCAAATTTTCAAACTCAATTTTTAGCAATTCTAGACCTCGTAGCAGGGGCGTAATCACTCCTCAAAAAATGGGCTGGAAATAACTCCCTCCGGGGGCGGCATCAAATCCCAAGGGAAGGGCGGCACTTGTGTTTCGGGAGCCAGAGGTGAGTACTTGAGGGCATTTACTGTGTCGCTGTTGTGTGTCAAATTCTTACGCTTTGTGAAATACGAACAATAATCAGCAGTCAACTGACTACACGTTATAAGGGGCAGACGCAAAGAACACGCCACAGCTCTGGTGTTCGAGATACTGGTACTTTATGCGGTAGATATGCATGCGTAAGAGGGGTGGTCAGCCCGCTGCTGGCAGTTTGGCTTTGCTACTACGCACCGGATTGATAAATGCCATAGGCACACTCTTCAATAGTTCACTTCATTCAGGTGAGTTCAATTTCAATGGGATCTGACCATGGGCGTCGAAAGCGGGAGGGGGGGGGGGGCTCAGCGGTCTCTAAGGGCCCTTACCGGCCTCGGGGTCCTTACCGGCCAGAGCGTCCTAACCAGCCTGAGGGGCCTTACCGGTCCATTAGGGGCCAGCTCTAGGGGCCCCAGGCCACACCCGTCTGTGACGGTCCCACACCAATTTCTTTGAGGGCCCCGTAATGGCGACTAATAGCCCTCACCGTCGCCTCTGAGGGCCTAAACAGGTCCCGAAGGTCCCTCACACGGGCACGAGGGGCCCTGTGGCGCCAATTGGCCGTTGACGGTTTACTGACCATATTTCTGTCATATTTCGACTCAGAAGTGCCCCACAGGGCTCGTAGACATCCCATGGGCCCCTGAATAGCGACACTAAGTTCTCCATGAAGGCCCTACGCCACCTTCTGAGTGTCCCTTGCTGGCTTCTGAGGGCCCTTACCGGCCTATTACGGGCCACCTCTAGTGGCCTCGAACCCGCCTGTGATAGCCCCACACAAATTTCTGAGGGCCCATAACGGCGACTCTGAGGGCCCTCACCGGCGCCTATGAGGTCCCAAACCGGCGTATCTGAGGGTCCCACTCCCCCCCCCCAACTCTGACGGCCTACACCAGTGTCTCTAAAGGCCCTGTATCGGCGGTTCTGAGGACCCCACATCAGTGGCTCTGACGGCCTCACACTGGTGACTCGGAGGGTACCAGCAGCATCTGAGAAAACCATGCCGGTGGTTAAGGACCCCACAGGGCTCCTCAAGGCACCACCGACTTCTGAAATCCCCTTGTCGGCTTATGAAGGGTCCACAACAGCAGCTCGCGCCTCTGATGGCCCTGTGTCTCTGAGGGACTCCACATTGGCGCCTGTGAAGGGCTTCACCGGCGACTGTGCAGGTCCTACACCGGCGCTTCTGAGTGCCCCCACACTGCCACCTCTGAGGGCCTCATACCAGTGCTTCTGAGGGCCCCACGCTGGCACTCCTGAGGGCCCCACACCGTGCCTCTTTAGGACCTTTATCAGCGGCTCTGAGGACCCAACATCGGCGCCTCTGAGGGCCCCACACCAGCGCATCTGACGGCCACCCACCGGTGACTTTTGAGTGCCCTACATCGGCGACTCTGAGGGCCCCACCGGCGTCTGAAAGTATTGTGCCGGTCTCTAAGGACCCCACAGAGCTTCTGAAGGTATCGCCGGCCTATGGGAGCCCTTTGCTGGCCTGAGGGCCCCTTGCTGGTCTCTGAGAGCCCCCTGCCGGCTTGTAAGGGGTTCAGACCAGCAGCCTCTATGCCTATGGGCCCCACATTCGTCTGTGACGGCCCCACACCAGTGTCTCTGAGGGCCCACAACGGCGCCTGTGAGGAACCTCACTGGCGTCTCTCAGGGCCTGTGTGAGGCCCTAGCACTTCTAGCACTTCTAGCTTCTAGCACTTCTGAGGGTCCACACCGGCACCTCTTTGGCCTCAGTCATCAATAATACCTCTGAGGACCCCACAATAATGCTTCCGAACCGGTCCTACCGAAGGCACCACTTAACCCTCGCCCGTATAGGGGGGGGGGGGTTAAAACGGACCCCCCCCATGGTTTTTCGCGAATAAATCGCGTAAAAAGCGGCCGATCGCGACGAAACTGTGAGTGCCCTCGCGTTTATCAATTTTACACCTACCCTTAAAATTTCATGACCCTGACCCTAATGACCTTTGACCTGTGACCTACTTTTCGAGACCATGTTTGGCCGGAATCGCGATTCGGCTGATGTCGGCTCGCATTAGCCGCGCGTTTGCAGTCTTTTCGTGGTTTCAAGCTTTCAAACATGGGATATGATGTTGCTCCCATGCATTAGGGTGGGTGTCAAGGTCACCGGAAGGCCAGGTCAGGTCATTGACCTTTGATGACTTCGGTTCACTTTTTCGAGTTTTACATGTTTCTAGGCTAGTTTTTTAGCTGAATTCGAATTTAGCAACCATTTGAACATTTACCAAGTAGTTTTGGTGCCTTCGTAACATGTTACGAAGCTGTCAGAGGCGGTTGCCACCTACTACGAATATCCGGCAAACCCTTACTGGTTGACCTGACCTGACCTGACTCGACCTGGCCTAAATGCATTAAGACATCATCTATTATCATAACTAACATGATATTCGTAATCAGCACCCTAAAAACCCCATAGTAACCACGTTTTACGACGTTCTAACTGGTCCCGGTTTTCCCGACTTTTGGGTCATTGACCTGACCTGGAAGTTCAACCGATAATCTAGGACCTTAAAATTGGGTATCATCGGCTTCCTCTCGTCACGGGCAACACGCTCGTTTTTTTCCGCAAAGCTCTAGGTCGATCAGGGGCGAAACGGCAAGGGGGGCCAACGGACCCCCCCCCCCTTATACGTTCGTGGCTGGAAAAACACCAATACGGGCGAGGGTTAAGTCCTTTATCACCTCGCTAAGCTTCAATCCCATACCGGCCTTCGGAAGGCACCACGCCAGTGCACTCACTGCCCCACACGGGCAACTGTGAAGGCTTCACACTGACCTCTCTTGAGTCTCACACCGGTGCCTTCCTCTGAGGGTCCCATACCGGCTCATTGCCCAGTGCCCACGGCCCGGCCACTCACCGGTGACTCTGAGGGTCCTACACTGAAGACTCTGGAAGCCCCCACCAGCTTCTAAGAGCACCACGCGACGCCGGCCTCTGAGGGTATCACGCCAAAACCTCAACGGATCACACACCCGCCTGTGAGAGCACCACGCCGACGCCTCTGAGAACCTCAAAGGGCTTGACCAGTGCATCTCTGAGGGCGTAACACTGGCATTTTAAGACACCACGCTGGTCTTTGGGTGCCCAACGCACAGGCCTTCTGAAAGCAGTACGCAACTTTTAAGCAGCCACGCTTAACTCTCAGAGCCCCACAGCGGCCTCTAATGGCCCCTAAGCTTTCGAGCCTGCCTAAAGAGGACCCATTCCAGGCGTGAGCCTGCAGGACGGGATCCAGCCAAGGACCTCACCCACTCAAGGGCCCCACAGTAGACCGAGGACTCTTTCAAGTGCTCAGCTTTACTCTTGAGTCTTGCTGCGCGCTCAGGGTACTACTCGTTGGCTCGGAATGTTTACATCAAGCAATCATACAGGGCCTTTTCGCGACTTCGATGGTTGTTTGCGATCAGAGCGTCTCACCTGACGCTCTCATGGGCTGAATTCGCATAGGCGAATCCCTTAGACTTATCGAGCCCAAAATGTAACACTTAATGTTGGGCAGCATACAGAGCCCGCCAAAACGTGCGCACGACCTTCATTTGCGCACGTTAAGAGTAGCAACCAAACTGTGATACCTAGGCATGGAGTTGTGAATCCCCCGGTCCGCACGATGTTCACCTATCGGAGACGTTTCAGCACAATTCGCCAAGTCAATGCGTAGTTATTATATGTAAACAGCATCAATTTAAGCACCCCTGACTGAGCTATCGCAAATATTCGTCTGGGCTAGGGGCGAAAAACTCCCCCCCCCCGGGCCAGCGAGGGCTAGCATTCCGGGGAGAGGTGGCACAGCGCCTGACGAGAGCAGCACAGACGTCGATGGAGCGTTATAGGGAGGGGCGAATCATTAAACCTTTTGACGCATTCTGGGAAGGGGAGGCGCGTAAGGGCAGAAAGGAGTCTGGGGAGGGGCGGCACGTAGCGGCGGCAAGGTGCCTTGGGAGGGTGACGCCGACTGCGATAGAGCATTGTGGGGAGTGGCGGCTTGTTGAGGGCGGCGGGGTGTTGTGGCGAGGGGCGGCACATAGTGGGCGCCAAGATACTCTGGGGAGGGCGGCAAGGCGTTTATGGAGGGCGGCACAGACGGTGGTAAAGCGTTGTGGGGAGGGGCGGCACATTGGGGGCGGCGGGGTTTGTGGTGAGGGGCGCCACATAGAGGGCGCCAAGGCACTTCGGGGGGGGGCGCACATATGGCGATAGAGCATAGGGCGGCTTATTGAGGGCGGCGGGAAGTTGTGGCGAGGGCAGCACATAGAGAGCGCCGAGGTACTCTGGGGAGGGCGGCACAGACGGCGATAGAGCTATATGCGGAGGGGCGACACATTGAGTGCGGCGGGGTTCTGTGAGGGGCGGCACAGGAGAGCTCCGAGGAACTTGAGGGGGAGTCGGTGCGGAGGGGCGGAAGGACATCTGGGAGGGGCGGCATGTAGAGGGCACCTAGTTATTTTAGTGAGGAGTGGCACGTTGACGTCAGGCGTATAGTGGACCGAGCAGTGCCGTTTCTTTTTTCTTGGTTTTAAAGTCCGCGAGTCCCGCAATTGCAGTTTTCCTCTACCGGGGGCGGCATTTCAGCATCCCAAAAATGGGCTGGAATTTCCAGCGTTCCAGCGCGGTGGTTACGCCCATGCCTCGTAGTGCAAAACAAAGACCACCATTACACTCCCCGTGACGAGCTGCATCGAATCGATACCCTTTTTATGCAAAAATATCAACTTTGAAATTTGACCTTTTTTGACCTGACCTTGACCTGACCTCCACCAGAAAGTGACCTAAACCGTACCTGATGGTCTTATAACCAACACCATTGGGTTGGAAATGAAAAACTGGCCATAAAACATGCATCGCACAACCTTAGTAAAGTTGGGTTCATGTGGTGACCCTTGGTGACCTTTGGTGACCTGACCTGTGACCTGACCTGGTATGACCAGTGACCTCTAATAGCAACATATGTACTAGACAACTGACGTCTTATCGCTGATTTTCGACAAAATGCGTTTTACTCGGTGTTATAGCGCTTTCCCTAGAAGCCCCGTGAACGGTGAAACATTTTATCTTTGACCTGACCTGTGACGTCATCGGTGACCCCGAGGTCAATAAAATTTGGTTTCCCTCGACAAATTTGACAGGGCTATCGAACGCCGTTTGAATTTTGCGGATCCGTCCAGTAGTTTCGGAGATACGAGGGGGGGGGGGCAAAAAATAGCCCCCCCCCACCAGGTCGCGTTATAAACAGACCCCACCAGGGCGCGGGTTAAGCATTGTAAAGGAAAAACCTTTACTCGACTTATTTGATGTTCTTTTGACGTATCTCCGCGTAACATGTGTAATCTATATAATTTTTAATCATGTTTTCAAATCATGTTATCTTCTTCCTTTTTATTTGTTCATCTTTTTGTCTCAGTTGCGCCATCAATGCAAATGGCAGAATGATATGTTGCCATGACAACAGGATATGCCAGCCGTCCTAGCTGCCACATCAAACGACCTTGAGTTGTAGTGGTGATATAAACAACGATCTTTTTTTTGGCCAATGTATTAAATGCAATGTTTCGGTTTTTTGCATATTGTGGACGCGCTAACCACGTCTAAAAATTCAAATAAGTAAAATAGATTCATAGAAAAAAAAATTCGGAAGGTGGCACCCTTCCTTTAAAGTGCACTTGATCGTGGGTATGTTCCACGGTTCCACGTGCTGGAAAAAAAGATGATATTTGCCCATGACAGTTTTCATTTTACGTCACGCCTTCTCTTACATCTAGTAAGAGAGGCGCATGAATCCGATAACCTGAAATCCCGACACTGATTATTTTGAGGCTTGGGAATTTCATCTATTATGGGCTTAATTTTGATGCGAATAAATGCATGTTTTATGCCATGATTTATGAATGATTGCTGCCATAACCTTAAGCCCTTTAGATATTCCAGTTTTTCCCCAATATTTCAAAGAGATAGTCCAAAGAGACCTACCACGCAGTATGCAGTTACCTACCACGAGGTTTGTGCCTATATCGAGAATATATCGAGAGCACCATCCGCTCACGACTCCGCTGCCTTTCCGCTTCTTCCGTGTCTAAATGCGGGAATGCGGAAGTCCTGCCACTGTGCCACATTCTGCAATTGACCGCCTCCCCCCCCCCGCCCAGCCCCTTTCCCAGTGCAGTAGCGTTTATTGTATTTTTTTGTGAGTTTCACAGCAAAATAAGCCAGTTCTAGTCTGGCGTAGCATGTCTACCGTGACTGAGTGAGTGAGTACTGAGTACCGTCTACCCCATGGGTGGAACTTTTCCACGGAAGTTGGTGGGACAAAAAGTCGTCAAACCTTCAATGTCCGGCTGTCAAGTTGAATAAACTGCCACACTGAAGCAATTCCTATCATTACACACATTATATTGTGCTTGTTTGTTTGTTTTGTTGGGTTAGGCCCTTTCGGTCTGACAAGACCATTGCAGAGCCGGAAGGATGATAGGAATTAGGGGGAGACATTGGTCTGGGCAGGCACCCTAGTGAGTCGCCGGGGCTGAGCCCGTACGGCGTACAGATGACAGGCCACCCAGCCCCAAGGCACTCACTGCACCCGGCTACGGGGTGCGCTCCCTCGGGAGCAGCGGTGCCGCTCCAAGGGAGCAGCCCGCATGAGATAAAGTTGCCTGTCCAGCCCGGAAGGGGGTTGCGGCGTGGAGGAGAAGGATTTCAGTATCCTGAGGATAGAAGCACGGAACGGTGTATATTGTGCATTACACAAACATTCTAAAAGCTCATCAACGCGAAAAAGGTTGAGTTGCAAAGCATCAAAGTCCTACTCCACCAATCAGATTCAGATCCTACCAATTTGGTGGGACAAAACGCTTATTGGTGGGGCAAAATGGCAAGATGATGGGACAGCCGCCCCACCAACTATGCCTATAAGAAGGCAGAAGCTCCTCCCCTAGGCTACCCTACATGTGATGGAATAATTGGAATGCATTGTCACCAGCCCCACATGACTTGAAGCCCTGGTGAGTAGCGTCCTCTGTGGAGAGATTGAAAACTACTGGTTGAGAAAACTACGGTATTTTTAGTATCATAAACCCTCACTTATGTATAAGAGACTAAGAAATCGGTAAAAAGTTGGTATTTCCCTCATTTTTCCAAGTTGGTTTGGTTTCGGTATTTTCCCGTGGTTTTGGTTGGTATTTGGTTCGGTATCGGTATTCCGATTTTCCGTAATTGACATCACTAGTATGAACATTTCACTTTCAAAACAAAATGCGCCGTCATTTTTTATTCAGAAAACGTTATTTCTGGGCAGCCTACTGTAACTTGTTATTTTTTGTTAACATATTTTTTGCGGTAAAGCTGTCGAATGTTCTCTAAACATAATAACCTCTCATACACTTCGCTCTTAGCCAGACGGCCGAGATTCGGCGATCTCAGCCATTTGGCCGAGATCAGCCTCCGCTCGCGGCGCCACCTGTGGTAGTGACTGGAACTAATAGTGGGAAGTCAGATGTCGCTCTGTGCCTGCCTTGGTGCGTAATGCTGCCAAAGTGAGACTTCTTGCCGCAATGGATATGACTATTGACTTACTCTTGTTTTCGCCCTGCCAATGCCGCAAACTAGGAATAAACTGACGTAAAGATTCGTTAACTAGCCGTGACTGCGTTCCCTGTCGGAGCGACAATTCTGAAATGTTGAAACTTGAAAGTTTTGTTAATTATTCATAACAAAATTTCGTGACCGAGTCGTGAACTAGGGGCAAACTGTTCGTAAAATGTCGTGAGTTCGTCGTGAACTGAATTATCATCCCAGTTCGTGCCCCAAAATGTCGCGACTTGCCATGGCGAAATCGTGGCCAAAAGTCATGCAGGTGTCAGTCAGGCCGCCTGTAGCTAAAAGGCCAAAATCTTGAAATCCTTGCCAAAAGGCTTAGAACGAGCAACAATCTTAGCCATCTTAGGCTTAGAACCAAGGCTTCAATCTTCATCAAAGGCTTATCTTCTTCAAATTATTATCTTCTTCTTATCTTCTTCAATCTTCAAAGGCTTAGTATCTGGAATCAATCTAAGCAGCCTAAGGCTTAGAACCAGCAATCTTAGCTATTTGACGGATCATACAATCCTAGCCAAAAGGTCTAGAACCAGAAATTTTAGCCAATTATGTGAAAATGAGCAATCATAGCAAAATGGCTGAAAATACAATCGTTAGCCAAGTGGCCGAAAAAGAGCAATCTTATCCTTATGGCCGAGGGATAAAATTTTAGCCAAAACGCCGGGAATGCAGTCTTGGTCAAAAGGCCGGGAGTTCAATCTTGGCCAAAAGGTCGATAATGCATTCTTAGCCAAAAGGTCAAGAATAAAGTCTTAGCCCCCCCCCCCCCCACCAAAAAAAAAAAGCCCGAGAATACAATCTCAGCCCCCCCCCCCCCCCCCCCCCGCAAAAAAAAAAACACGAAAATAGGTATGCAACCCTAGTCAAAATGCAGTGAATTAACAATCTTAGCCAAACTGCCGAGAATAAGCGGCCCGGCTGCGAAATGACCAAGAATAGAATCTTAGCCAAAAGGCCGAGCATGAGCAATCTCGGCCAAAATGCAGAGAACCAGCGATCTTAGCCAAATGGCCGAGATAGGCTGCGATTGTAGCGCCAGTTGTGAAAGTTACGAGAGTCAGTAGTTGGCCGGTTTGGTATAGATGTCGCCCCAAACGCTCATCGGTGCATAGATTTGTCTGTTGTAAGGCAGTCCAGCAAACGTCGTTTTATGCCAGTGTCTCTTGTGACATGTGCTGTCAGTTGGCAGAACCGCCAGAACCTGCTAGTCTGGACGTAGACTCGCTGATGTATGCATACGGTATGCAGAGCTAGGATTCAGAAGTGCGTGGTCTAATTATATAACAAAGCGCAATCATCCGTGATGCAACTAAAAGAAGTCAAATGATATAAAAGATGTCACTTACGGATTGAGATTGAATTTGAAGTCGAACCTTTTCCTGTTCGTTTACTTATCACATCGATATGACCTCAACGTATGTTTTTACTTATTTTCTTCGATACTAGCACAATATTTCTGCCAGCTATTATCCGACCCTTTCGAACCCCAGCCCCACCCTCCATTTAACCGACCTGACACCGCCTCTGACCCCCCCCCCCCCTGATGACCTCCCTCCGCCTTTGCCCGAGGCCCTCCCTCTCCGCGTGGGCCCCTCGCCGTGAGTGATGAGGGGGACAGTCGGCGGCGGCGCGTCCTTTGATGTTAATTTATGTCCTCACTGTGCGGCGCTAATGGCCGAGTGGCGACAGCGGCACCGGATGGGTGTCGGGTGACCGGGGGGGGGGGGGAGTCTGGACATCAGTCTGATGGTGGGGTGGGTGCGCCACAGGGTTGTGCTTGACTCATGAGTCGAGTCAGAAATTTGACTCAACTCTGACTCAAATTTATGAGTCAGATTTGAGTCGAGTCGGATAAAATGTTGAGCTGTTGAGTTGAGTCAGAGTCGAGTCGGACAAAAATATTAAGGCGTTGAGTTGAGTCAGAGTTGAGTCAGCAAAATAGCTTTTGACATTGAGTTGAGTCAAACATTTAAAAACACGAGTCAGCTGGCTCAACTTTCCAGAAACAGTATATATATACATATATATATATATATATATATATATATATATATATATATATATATATATATATATATATATATATATATATATATATATATATATATATATATATATATATATATATATATATATATATATATATATATATATATATATATATATATATATATATATACTGTTTCTGGAAAGTTGAGTCAGCTGACTCGTGTTTTTAAATGTTTGACTCAACTCAACTCAATGTCAATATATATATATATATATATATATATATATATATATATATATATATATATATATATATATATATATATATATTAGTGTAAGCTGGAAGCAGATTATTCTTATGGCAATGCTCATTAAATGATAACGCAGCTTTTCCGTTTATAAGCTTACGGTTTATGGACTCTAGTGCTCTTATAGCTTTCTTATTGCTTTCAACATGTTCAAAAAGGATATTACCCAAGCTCATAATGGTTAACAAAAGTATTATTTCCATTAAATTGACCTTATAGTTCGACGCGTTTCGTATATTCCCTATACATTTTCAAGAACAAAGATCATGTCACACATTTCGGTCAAATCAGTTCGTTTGAATTAATCCACCGCGAGATAGTCGCTCGTGATAAATTGCAAAAGACATTTCTGAAGAAACTTGATATGCTTATAGAAAATGAATTAAACGAGTTACATCAACATTAACGAATTGCATCCATCCATCCAGGTAAGCGCAGCTTTCTAGTGGGCGACACGTGACCTAGGTCAGGCGCCGACCCTCATACAACTGCAGGGTTCCTCGGGCGTTTATCTGCCGATTGATGGCTGGGTCCTTTTCCCTGATCATGATGGCCTCGAGAGCCGCCAGTCGTCGCCAGTCCGATGCTCTCGCCAGAATGGAGGTGTTGTCCACGATTTCCCGTCTGGTCAGTAGGGTTTGGTGTTCAGTCTGGGTGTGTTGCTGCGGTCCTCCGCTCTGAAGGTGCATAGTTAGGCGCCGGGACAGAGTCGTGGTGGTGAGGCCGATATAGCCACTTGAAGGGAGGAGCGCACAGTCTCCTTTGTTGCATTTGAAGTGGTATACCAGGTTGCTCTGTTTTAGGGGTGACTTGTCATTGGCCATGTTGTTCTTCATGATGAGTGATGTCGTTGTGGGACTCTGATAGTAGATGGAGATTTTGATGCGGTCTTCTGGATGAACGGGCTTGCAGTTGCGCCGTATGATGTTCTTGAGCGCCGACTCTTCTGCTCGATAGCCGCTGGTCATCTGGCTCTTGTAGTAGAGGCTGATGACGTTGCCCTCATTTGATGTTGTCTGTGATCCTTTGTTGATGTGGTTGTTGACGATAGATTGTATTTGTTGGTCGATGGTGGTCAAGTCATAGTCATTATTGACCAGGACCTGCTTTATCCGCTGCAGCTCTTGGTGGACCAGTGGCCAGCTGGAACAGTGCCTGAGGGCTCGGTGGACATACGCCCTCACCACGCCGTCCTTGTAGCGCTGAGGGCACTCGCTTCCACCGTTCAGGCATCTCTCGTTGTCCGTCGGCTTGCGGTAGACACTGGTGGTGAAGTTGCCACTCGCAGCATCGATGGACACATCAAGGAAGCTGATCTTATTGGCTACACTCTCCTCAACAGTGAAGCTGAGGCCGGAGACCTCCTCCAGTCGTGCCTTCAGTCGCTGCAGTGATGACATGTCACTGACTTCCACCAGGATATCATCGACATATCGGCAGTACAGGTTTGGTTTTACACGGCTTTCACTGAGGACTTCGTTCTCAACTGCCGACATGAACGCCTGGGCGAATAGCACGCCGAGCGGCGAGCCCATGGCGATGCCGTCCTTCTGGTAATAGAGTTGACCTTGCGGGCAGCGGAACGGCGCCTTAGTGGTGCAGAGGCGGAGCATAGCACGCATGACTGGCTCTGGGATGTCGGGTGCTGGCAGATCGACACTGTTGTACAGGTAGTTGGAGATGATGTTGATCGTGCGCTCCACCGGGACGTTGGTGAAGAGGCTGCAGACATCAAGTGATGCTAGAGTTCCGTGTCTGGTCCTGTAAGATAAGAAAGCTATAAGAGCACTAGAGTCCATAAACCGTAAGCTTATAAACGGAAAAGCTGCGTTATCATTTAATGAGCATTGCCATATATATATATATATATATATATATATATATATATATATATATATATATATATATATATATATATATATATATATATATATATATATATATATATATATATATATATATATATATATATATATATATAATATATATGTCTATAATATATATATGTTGTATATATATATATATATATATATATATATATATATATATATATATATATATATATATATATATATATATATATATATATATATACAAAAACCCTGAAACCTTTTTTGTCTGATTTCAGGGTTTTTGTCAGTATTCTTCCACCTCTCCGCCTCCCTAGGAAGATACTTCAACAGCTGCTCATGATCTGCACCACAGAATCGCCCTTCAGAGGACCCGACGGCACCATCTACAGACAGAAGGATGGCGTCGCGATGGGCTCACCCTTAGGTCCCCTCTTCGCGAACTTCTATATGTGCTCTGTTGAGAACCGCATCCTGGAAAACCCACTGATTAAGCCAAGCATGTACGCTAGGTATGTGGACGACATACTTATCTGTGTCAGAGATGAGGAACAAGTGATCGCCCTCAAATCAACCTTTGAACAGCAGTCGGTACTGAAGTTCACTTATGAGATGAGTGTCGAGAACAGACTCCCCTTTTTGGACGTCAACATCGAAGTCGCGAACGGCAGGTGTGTAACATCGGTCTATAGGAAGGCAACTGACGAAGGCAGCTGTCTCAATGCTAGAAGCGAGTGCCCAGAACGGTACAAGGCTAGCGTGATTCGCTCCTTTGTCAGAAGAGCGATCACACACTGTTCCTCTTGGGAAACAATGCACAGCGAGCTGATCCGAACACAGCAAGTGCTGGTCAACAACGGGTACAGCAACCAACAAGTCAGCTCAGAAATCAGGTTGCATCTCAACAAACTTCATGAAAACCACCAATTTACATCAGACAAGAAAGACAACATCAATCTGTTCTACCGAAGCCAGATGAACTCTGACTACAAGCTTGAAGAGCGTATCGTGAAAAACATCATCACATCAAACGTCACAAGCACAGATGCCAACAAACGTATTAATGTCGTCATATACTACAACACAGCCAAAACATCAAGTCTTGTGCTGAAAAACAACATGCAAAAAACAAAAGCCAGAACGAAGAAAAACAACCATCTACAGAAAACCAATGTGATTTATCAGTATAGTTGCCCTGAAGGAGGTTGCAGACTCCTCAACCGCGATAAATACATTGGCGCTACGACGACCAGCCTCTCTCGACGGCTAACAATGCACCTCAGGGAAGGTGCCATCAAGAAGCACGCAAAAGAGGAGCACGGACAAGACATCACACGCAAAACGCTCACCGAAAACACGGATGTCATCCATTCGTGTAATGACCATAGAAGAATATGGATTACAGAGGCCCTGTACATCCGAGAGTACAGCCCTCATCTAAACAAACAGTGCCAGTCTACAACAACACTGTCTCTCTGGAACTAGGTTTAGATGGAAACTGTCCTCAACATTGACGCTGTGGATGTGCACAGTGCACTGTGTAGATGTTAATGAATGACCCATATCTGTAGGTTGGTTACATGTACCCATTTTCCTCACTGCCAAGAAATTGCTTCAACGGAGATGGCTACTCACCATGTCACGATTTTCTTTAACTTAGAATTTTAACTTGCAATGTACTCTGCATCTCATTGTTGATAAAAACAAAAACCCTGAAACCTTGTGATCATGAAATTGTGATAATTTCGAAAGCTTAAGTCTTGAATAAACTCAATATATGACAACTTTTAATGAGATCGTTAAACAAGTATCGTGTCACGTCAAGAAGACCATTCGATCTATCGAACACTTGAACAAGAAGCTTATTAAAGCAGAATCTGCTGTCAAGTTCAATGAACAATGCATATATATATATATATATATATATATATATATATATATATATATATATATATATATATATTCTTAGTCATGGCTTTGCTGCCAGACTTTTTTCCACCTCTCCCCGCTCAACAACTTGAGTCAATTTTGAGTCAACTCACTTGACTCAACAAAAAATTTGAGTCAAGTTTGAGTCGACTCATATTTTCATCGAGCCGCTTGAGTCATGAGTCGAGTCAAGGGAAAAAATCAGTTCCTTGTTTGAGTCATAGTTGAGTCAGGGCTTTTTGAAGTTGAATGATGAGTCGAGTCGGCACATTTTTTGAGTCGAGCACAACCCTGGTGCGCCATGTGCTGGTTGACGAGCGTGTGGGCCTCGTCGTCTGCAGTGGGCATGAGACAGGATGGTTGGTGAAAAAAAAAAAAGAAACAAGACGCTTAGCCGATGATCCTTAACTAATGAATTAGCTGAATATTGAGCTAAATTGTTAAGGATATCGTACTGCCAAATGCGATATTGTACTTATCCAGGTAAAAACCAGAATTCACCGCCAAACCCAGCACGTTGATACTACTAGTCTTCGGCTCTTCCACCTAGATTTAGCAGACTTGCACAAAAAAGATCCGGAATCTGTGATCAGCAGGATCAACTATCCCACAAAAGGTAGGGCAGAGGAGATGACTAGAGTTTGGCAGAGTAGGGGAGTCCGGCGTCCTCCCATCAATCTATCACCGTCCCTCTACCCCGGAGCCGAGTGACATATCTGCCCACGATCTCTGGAGCCCGGGCGCCGGGTGCCGACAACCCCGCAGAGAACAATGCGACAGTCTGACAGGCTCGGCTACTGTAGGCACAGAGATACTCTCCTCCATCCTACGCCTGAGATCATCCCACGAATCGCATCAGACTGCCGTCAAGACACCGAGCGACACCGAGCGACACATCGCGACACCGAGCGACACCGCGCGACTCCGTCGTCACAAAGCTCCCACATTGCGCCGCCCGTGTGCGAGACGGTGACAATACGACATGCTGAGTGCTGACATTGTGACATTCGGACCTCGGTGTGGGCACTGGGCACGCGGGACCGCTCGCTGCCTGGCGCCTCGGCAGACAGGGCGGAACGGACAGACGGTGTCGGTCAGTCACTGTTGGCGGGTGCCGCCCGTCGCCTGTCACACTCAGCGGTGGTCCGATGGTGACGGGCCGTCAATCGGTCCCTGTTGCAGTTCAGCGCGGTGGGTGGCGGGCCGTCAGGTGTAGTACGCCGGCCGGCCGCCAGGGGAGCTAGCGTCGCCAGCGCCGGGCGGTGCGGCGCTTGAGGCGGGCGCGAGGCGACTTCGAGGGTGGCGCGATGGGGTATGTCCGCGTTTGGCGCGTGTTGGCGCGGGGCGCTGTTTTCCCGTCCATCCAGGGCGGTGGCGCGCGATGGAGGGATGTCAGCGAGGTGTCAGGACGATACAGATCAGACGGCCGGCCCTCAGCGCTGCGGTTATACGATGCCGAGCGGCGAGCGGCCCCACGCGATCCGGGTCCGGCTCGCGCGCGGCTGCCGGCCACCTACAGAGCGCGCGGCTAAATGTGGCCGCTCGTTTGACGTAATTTAGATCTGTCACGTGTTGACAGGCAAACGGCAGGCATTGTCCATTAGGCTGACAAGACAACAGTCGGCTATTTTTCTCGCCTGTCACGGGAACACAGAGGTGCGCCTACTTCCGGGCAGCTTAACCACTGTCCATGACAGCATGATAAGATGGATTGATATCAACTTGACAGCTCACATAATGGATTAGGGCACACTGTAGTCTGACTCAAGTCTCAAATAGAGCAGCCACTTTTGTGGATACTGGAAAGCAGTGCGTCGGTGCAGCCCAAATGCACGATGTGCGATTGTACTTTTCTGGGCTTTGCTCCTTTTATAGCGATGCTAAGCGAGACAATTTGCAGAAAACATAAGGCCAAGTTTGGTCGTCCTCAAAAGATGCATTTTTTCGTTTTAGCCCCTGGAACTGCAGTATATTTTTGAGAAATGTGGAACTGTGGATAAATCGGTATCCTCTTTCTTTACTTTCTTTACTCAACCCTCGCACCGACGGGGGGGCGGATATCCGCCCCCCCCCTGAGGTTTTTCGCGAATAGCGGGAAAACCGCGGCGCGTAGCGCCGCGAAATTTGGTATGACTATAACCTCATCAATTTTACACATGGTGTGCAAGTTTGAACCTCCTACCTTTTATGGTCAGGTCACCAGGTCACTTTGAATGACCCAACCTCAAGTCACTTTTTTCAACTTTGTCACCGTGCCAGAGCTACAGTAGATGTCGGAGGCCTTTGAAAGTCGCAGGATGTCATTAGGTCATTAGTAGCTACAATTTGTATATCTCGGAATTTTGATATCGGTGACCTAAGGTCAGGTCAATTTCGCGACGTCCCCATTATAAGTCAATGGGGGGAAAATCAACTCCCTGTTTTTACCACTAAAACGGGTCGGAATGGCCCCATATACCATACATGACTTCATATACGATCAACCTTCACTACCTTGAGGTCTGTTTTGCTGTTGGGCAGCTGTGAGGTCATGTGACGTCATCAAAGGTCACCAAAGGTTTTTGGCCAATAACTCCGTACAGGAACAAGATACAGATGCGTGGATGGTCTCGTTGTGTTCAGCTCGTCAAGACGCATCGATTGATATACATGATGACCTCGAGGTCACGTGACCTGAGGTCAACCTTTGACCTTGACCTTTCGAGGTCAACATATATCATTCGATGCGGATTGACGAGAGGATCACGATGATGCCCTTAGTTTGTTCCCATCTTGACTAATTCGAAAGTTATTCGAGAAAAACTCTCTCCATATCTAGCGCCGCCATTTTGACTTTTTCGACCCCTGTGACGTCATCTTTGACCTGACCTGAAAATGACCTTAGTAAAAATTGTAGATCTTGGCCGTGCGTATCCGATGCCGTTTACCGCTTGTCGCTATCTTGCTTCATTCTCGAGATCTCAGGGGGGGGGGCGGATGACCGCCCCCCCCCGTCGGTGCGAAGTTGGCGCAGACTAGAGCACTTCATGGGCCGGATAAATCCATTATCCACGGATAAATCCGCGGACCGGATAGGATTGGATTCTAAATTTGTTAAAAAAGAACGGATATGGGCGGGACGGATTTTGGAATTGAAGGTTGAACCCGGATCAAAACGGATCAAAATTTTAACATTCAACATTGAAGTTAAAAATTAACCTAATGTGTTAAGCGGCAGCAGAGGTTTGATTAAAGTAATAGGCATCATTTTATGACACTCACTTGTCAGACTCACAAGACTTGTCTTCAGGTGGATAATGTATGCAATGTATGCATGGTTTTTTAACCATGATGGTCTATGAGATGTATGGCTGTCTGGTCCCTTAGATTGAATTTGTTAGTCCAGTTTTGGGTGAAACCAGTTATTGGTGAAACGGATTATTACGGATATTTTTTGGAAGTTTAGCTGCAATACGGGCCATGGGTGGGCCGGATTCTGATATTCAAAGAAAGGCGGATCATGGGCGGATCTGGATATGACTTGCCGGATATGGGCCGGGCCGGATCCTAAAAAACCTATCCGTGAAGTGCTCTAGCGCAGACCCCCGTCGGTGCGCGGGTTAACTTACGTAGCCCTTCTTTTGCAAGCCTGGCATTCCTTTGCAATTACCATCAAGCAATGACCGCGAGCTGCGGCTGTTTTCTGAGACGATTTTTGGCCGCCGCTCCTGACAATCGCCGTCCGTTTCTCGGTCTCCATCTGAGACAGTCGCGGCGCGGCACTGCGCCGTCTGTATTCCGCGCGCCGCGCTCGCCGCTCTCGGCGCTCTTGGCGACTGATTGTGGCGTGGAGCGCCGTGTTTAGCAGCCGCACGTGCGCCATTACCGGAAATTGACTGCAAATATGGGGCGGTGGCGGCGTTTGTCGGGCGGCGATTACGGCGCGGCGGCGGCCGTGGCGCGCTGTCCGCACCCCGCGACGGAATGCTAAGTGAGCCGGCGAGATGGTGGGAGACAGGAGCGGGTCCAGGGCGCGGGCCGCGAGGGAACGACGGGGCTCGGAGGGTGCAGCACCCATGCTGAAAATGACCCTTTGCTAGTTCGGCTAATAAGAAATGTCTGAAAAGCTATAGCTGTTCACGTTATGAAGTTAGTTGTGCATGCTGCTTTTGATGTTACACCTATTCGTGACAAAGTTCGAATTGTTCAAACGAGGACAGTTTGAGATCAAATTTTGGGAACTGAATTGCAATGTGACTCAACAAATTGAAACCAAATAACCTTTAAAGACGTTATATGTATTTCGCTTGTGCTCACGGTCGATTGTAGATCTAAATTTTGTTATCGGGTGTTTACTTTGTTGATAGTTTTAGGAGGCATCGGCTCTGCGCGAAGCTCAGATTTTTCATTTTAATGAATTGCAATTAGAAACGAAGCATTGCCGGGATAGAGGACGGATGAAAAACAAAGTGGTTTAAAGGTCTTACCTTACCCTAGCAATGACAATCTTGCAACAATGCTTGGGAGCCTCGGTACGCCCCTGCTAACAAGAGATATTCTGGCGTATGACATCTGGCTCGTTTTACCCGCCTCCCATATCATTTTCTGAAATTAACTGCAGTTTCATTGTGTCCACCGGGAATATCTAGTTACAAGTGGAAAACGTTACTTTGTCCGCGAGATAATCTTGTTAGAAGTTGCCCGAGAAAACAGCAGAAATATAATGGAACGGTGTCGCGGAGTCCCATTTAGAAAACTTGATAGTGTCGCGAAACGAATTGGCTGGTCCCCGAGTGGTTTGCGAAATTGCACACTTCATAACTTTTCAGCGGGCATTAGGGCAGCTAAACGTTGTTTGGTGTCGCTTAGTGCGGTTCTTTTTTTAACAAAGCATGTGTATTGTGTAAGTGACTATTTCTGCTAATTTATAAGATAAGGTAAGTTCAGTGGAACATCATATTATATATTAACCCTCGCCCATGTAGGGGGGGGGTTGGTGCAACCCCCCCTGAGGTTTTTCGGAAATAGTGCAAAAACGGCGGCGCGCAGCGCCGCCAAATTTTGGGTACCTTATGGGGCAAACCTTGCGCATCTTTTGATAAAAAAAATTTGACCGGGTCATGTCAGGTCACGGAGTTATGACGTCACAAAGGGAACAGCCTCCGGCCGGATTTTCACAAACTGAGTGCCAACGCCCGAGGTTTCCTGCCGGTGGTACGGAGATCGGTTGATGGATCGTGATGAAACTTCCCATGCATGTTGGGGCAAGTATTGGCTATCATATGGTATAAGAAACTTGACCGGGTCAGGTCAGGTCACGGAGCTATGACGTCACAAGAGGAACAGCGTCCGGTACTATTTTTGAAAAGCGCCCGAACCACTATTTTGCTAATTCTTGTCACCTCAATGGGAATATGCAGCAATATTAGCTTCTATAGGGAGCAAATGGACCTCCCAAATCAAAAAATACAATCAGATTTCAAAAATTTAAATTTTGATTTTTCGAATTTCTGCCGCCGACTGTGACCTTGCCGACCTCCGGCGCTCCCAACGCGCCATTTTTAGAGCTAGGGAAACGAAATATATACCAAACGATAGAGAATTGATCAAGGAACACGATAGTGAAGGTTTCAAGTCGATATCTCCCACCGTTTTGCCGCAATCGCCGCCGAAAGTTGAAAAAATTCTATTTTTCCGAAAATTTGACCTTTGACCGGTCAAAAGTAGGTCAAATGTTGACCTAGGGCCAAAAAATATACCACCAATCGCGAGATCTCGGCGAGAGCAATCCGTTGGTCTTTTCCGCTAAGCTCTACGACGCTCCGTTTTCAAACGCCAAGGGGGGGGGTCGCACCAACCCCCCCCCCCCTGCATGGGCGAAGGTGGCAGATCGCCGTTTACGGGCGAGGGTTAAACAGCGAGTAGGTAGAACAAATCTTTTAAACGTCGAGCCGATAGGCGAGACGTTTAAAAGATTTTTCTACCTCCGAGCGGTTTAATAATTTTATCCCGTTCCGCCGATATCTTTCGGGAGCTTAAAGGTAAAAAATACATTTTATATAAAAATACGACATATTTCAGCAGAGCAAGATACAAATAGAAGCGGAGACAGATGAAGCTTTGAAAAACGGTCCAAACAATGTGATCGGTCTGAAATTGACAGGTACCTTGAAGATGAAGACAAAAATAGAACCAAAAAAGAAAAGGAAAATGATGTTTCATTGCGTTTCCCTGCGCATACTGGTGAAAATAACGAGACGGTAAAATGGCAGAAATGTCTACTAGACGTTTAACGTTTGTTAATCGTCACTAGACATTTAACAAATCAGTTAAACGACATCTGATAATTTTCTCTCTTTGCACGTGAAGCAATTGTAAACACTGTCTACGGTGCGGGATAAAAGGTGGTTACTTGAATTTATGTTGTCCAGAAACGGTGCAGAAGCTCCATGTAATGCTTCCCGACTGGTCTTTTAGAAAAGGCTCATTTTGTTCATAGTTTAGCTACATACATGAAGGTAAGTAAATAGCAAAGGTTTTCAGGTGCCACCAGGTGATATCAGCTCGGTATTTTTCATATAGAAGATGAGTTTGGAAACTTCAATAATCATATGCATGAAATATTACCTACATGGTTATAAACCATTCCTTTCCATAGAATATCCAACATGTGAACATATCTATTTCATCTCTCCCTCTCTCCTTCCCTCTTTTTCTCCCCTCTCTCTCTCTCTCTCTCTCTCTCTCTCTCTCTCTCTCTCTCTCTCTCTCTCTCTCTCTCTCTCATGTCTTTCTTTGTTCCCTGCTCGAGTATCATGCATCTATGCAGTGAGTCCTGTCACACAAATATTAAAAATTCTAGCAGCATGCTTCGGAATAGGTTTTATTAGCATATCTTGTTCCTTTATACCAGCAATAGATCATGGAATACGAGCGATGCCTCAACATACTCTAGACGACGTGCGACTCGTAAAGGATATTTATGTTGTAATTCTGGATGCCATTGATTTTCATGTTCACACCAAATATGGAACGTGGCGGAATTTATTGGAGTGAATCGGATGATGTCTTCCCGTAATCTTGGATAAGGAAGGACATTTTTCAAAAGCATGACACATTCTGGAAAAACACCGAAGTATATTCTGCGTTGGTGACATTACGAAACAAATATTTTATTCATATTTTATTCATATTTTTTGCCTGGCTGACTGTGAAATATTTGTTTCCTAATTACTTCTACTCCTGTGTGACGGTTGCCTCTAGTGTTGCCTGCTTCAGGGATAATTTAAATGGCTCTAACCTTATCACAGAAACCAGAGACCCTGATTTTCTTGGTTTGTTTCAACTAGCCTTGCGTTTTAAATTTTGTGCTTTGAGAAAATTTACATAGTCAAAACCAGAGTCATCCTGGTGGTTGTAATGAGATAACAAAAGTTGCCCCGGCAAATTACAACATGTAGGGCTGATTTCCGAAGCACAATATGTGAGGTTGATTCTCCTATATTGCTGAAACGATCGCATTTGCCTGATCTAAATGAGGTAAATTCCATGTTGACGCTTTATTCTTTTACGAAGCCTTCAATTCACACCCAACTTTTGATTCCATCCCCAATTGAAACAATCCGAATTAACTTCAGCAGCGTATGTATTTGCTAGGTTATATGCACATCAACCAGTGCATAATGATATGTCAGCCTCAACAAAACACGATCGCATTGCTAACGGATAATATAATACGCGATAATACAAGTTCGAATGACACATGGAGCTCACGCCCAAATTATGCCTCTCCGTTCTTTGTAGTTTTCTCGCGATATGGCAGTTCCACGAACGGCGAATATCGATTGACGAACAAAGATCGCATCCGGACAGTTGGCATATTTATAACAGTTTGGCGACCCGCTCCTTCGAATTTTTGTAAGACTCATGTCACCAAAAGACATTGGCGTTGAAAGCAACTGAAAAAATGATTGTTAACAACTTTCACAGCTTTTTTAACTATTCCCAGCACATTGTTTTCACAAAACATGCGTAATGTATAAATACGCACTTCTTTCGAACAGCAAATCCAAGATGACAAACGCAGCGTCCCGGCTAAATCGAACACTAACAAAACATTCTCATTTGGATGGCAAGCACGTGCGCCACATCGCATCGACACCTCCCTGTGGAAAGTCGTCGAGGCAGCTCTCCACATGTCCACATCTCGTAAGCTCGGTTATTGCCAACAGATCAGCTTCTCCACCCGTCTTCCCAACCATTCCAACCATTTCACCCATTCCAACTTCGTCACAGCGCACAGCCAGATCCTGGCACCAGCGTCCAGTACCAGCATCCTCGTACGTGTACGAGCGTAGCACTAGCGTAGCACCAGGGTCAGAGTTCTTTCACGAGGTTAGTACCACGGCG
Source organism: Amphibalanus amphitrite (assembly GCF_019059575.1). NCBI lineage: Eukaryota > Metazoa > Arthropoda > Thecostraca > Balanomorpha > Balanidae > Amphibalanus > Amphibalanus amphitrite. The sequence goes on from NW_024882095.1 coordinate 219,013, forward strand.
CAATGATAGCCAGCGCTCTGTACCATTGTGCGTGTACTAGCATGGCATTTCCACACGCCCGGGTGTAGCTTTAGACCTCGTGATGGTAGTAAGAGTACCGCAGTACTATGTAGTGTCCCAGTTTTCGGCACCCCCGTATTTCTACCTCCGCAGACCGGCGTACAGGTACGGGTTGGCCAGGTACGGGTACAGCGCCAGTGATGAGGGCGTGGCGAGACTCGGCGCGAGGCTGGGCGGCAGGCTGGGGGGCAGGCTCGGCGTCAGGCCCGGTTTGGCGTACGGATGGTATCTCCCCGCTGCCAGCGACGCCAGCGGCGATAGTGCGCTGGCCGCACTGTAGGGGGCGCGCGGGAGCATCAAACCCAGCGGAGAGGGCAGTACCGTCGCGTCGGCGGCCGTGTGTCCACGCAGATGTTGCATCAGCTCGTCGCTACTGTTGAAGCGCTTGCCGCAGTAGGTGCCGGCCTCGGACCAGTTGCAGCAGTAGGGCTGGAGACCTCCCACCAGACCCGGCGGCGGGTACAGACCCAGACCCAGCGGCGATGGTGTACCAGGCATCGCAGAGAGGGTCTTACAGTGCAGACACCCAGTCGGGCACAGCCCTGGTAGACACCCCTTACACAGCGGGTCCCTGCACGCGGACGGCGGCAGTCCGGAGCGGAGATAGAGCGCGTCCAGAGGTGACCCCAGTCCGTACGGAGAGAGGTACGACGTGGCCGGCTTGGGTGACTCCTTCTCCGAAGGTGACGTGGCTGGTGATGACGTCACTACGGCGGCCGCCGCCGGCCGAGGGGAGGTGGCCTTCGCGGCCGGCGAGCGCGACTTGCCCCGCTCGACGGCCGACGGGCTGGTCACAGACTCATACGGCTTGAAGCTGACTTTGGAGCGGCTCCCCGCTTGGGAGGAGGTCTGGGAGGGTGGAGCCTGAGAGGAGGACGTCGGGGGACTCCTCCGGGAGTTGTTCCTCGACTCCGATGTCCTCGAGGTGGCGGAGGAGGGAGAGGAGGCCGGAGGGGAGGACGACTTGGCGGCAGAGTCCTCCTTGGCCGGTTTGGAGGCGGGAGTCAGCCGCGACGGCTGATCCATGCCGATGTTGGAGCACGTCTTGGCCAGCAGACTCAGCGGCGATTCCTTAGTTTCCTGGAACAGCCAGAGAACAACGGTTACACTCTGTTGGTGGGCTTCGAAACGATGGTTAAGCCACTCGATTAAAAAAAGGGAAGATTTATAAGGTGTGCAAGGGGCATATTTCCATGAAGAAGGCACTCCACGTCAAGAATGTAATATTTTTGCCACAGGTCACTTACAAACAGTGGGAACTAAATATTAGTTTCTGAATTACTGTTTAGTCAACTACTGTAGACGGTAAAACGTAAGATAGAAATGTCTAACATCGGCTATACCCCTGCAATAACTTGAGCTACATCAGAAATCAATGAACAGATACTCCGGGCACCCTTTCTGATTTAGGTACCTACATGTTCTATGTCAGAATAACCTGGCTATAATCAGGTATAAACGACCCATTTCTATTTAGGTTCTACCGTTCTGGACCGGCATTAATGATCGTATAACAGGCAATTGAATTTTATTCTTAGTACCGCGACATTTCTGAACTAAATATAGCCACTTGAAAGTGGGTCTTTTCACATACCGTAATGAGTTAATGGTTCATAATTTACAAAACAATTGCAGGAGAGTAGTTTAACGGTCACTGGAATTATCCTGAATACGTTTAATGACACTTTCCCGTCATATTTCACATCTTTATATGACACTCGCATGCTTCGTCATGCTGGCCAAAATAGAATGCTTTATGCCTTCTCGGGAACAATTGCGGCAATGCAATCCAATGTCCGACGGCAATATGTTACGGCAACGTGATGGTTTGTCTTTTTCAATTATTGTAACGATGTCGGTTAATTTAAGAATGTAAATACGAATGGAAAATATGCCGCTGACATGGCTGGATATCATGGCATGATGGTGGTTTTATTTTCATTCAAAATTCCTTTTTATCTTGAAAAAAATCTCTAATGGGACAAGTGTTCCTTATTGCGTTTGAAAGTCGTCCACAATCCACATCGAGAAATCGGTACCTAATAAACGCACCACTGAAAATATTTTGTCATGAATTAAGTCGCTCTTTCTGCTAATTTCGGATAAAGAAGTAAAATACAATCGTGGACGCATTGCCGTCAGCCCGAAGAGCTAGTTTCCCCTAAATTCGTATTGTCAGCGGCCCACTCTGGTAACTGTGCCGGTGACAGGCCGTGTGACAGTTGACATGTGTGACAGGTGACATGTGTGACAGGTGGCACCGGTGACAGGCCATCATAGGTCATAGTTCTGTCAATGTGACGAACCTGATATAATGTTATCGTCAGGTTATAGTAAACTCGTGTGAAATTACTGCTTTTGAAGTGGTGGTGTTTTAGGAATTTGGTCATGAAATGAGATCGCTCTGAGTTCTAAAGCCTGGTTCAGACTGGTATGAAAATGGTAGAGCTGTGTATGGACTTTAAACTGACTAAAGCTGTTTTTATTTGACTGATTGGGGTCGAAGTTCAGGTACGCATATTGTAGCTAAGCAGCATCGACGTGACACGTCCTACCCCTGCGCCCAGTTTATCTTATTTGATGCTACTCAAACCCAACACATATTATACCGCTGATTCCCCAAGAGGAATAGGCAGTGAAATAAATTCGCTTTTCAAATGTCTTACGAATGCACGCTGCCAAAGCAGGTAACAGTTAGAACGGAGCTTGGTTTGTCGAAAGTCGGCAAAGTCGGCATGCATCGACATTCGACCTATTTTATTTCATTGGCGTCTTCTTCTGTGGAAAGACAGATGACTTACTGGCCCTATACATCAATATGAAGCGAATGCGAATGACTAGAGCTTTTTAACCGTCGGGATTCACTGTGCTGGCAGAGGAAAGTGAATGAATGAGTCAGCCCTTTCAATGTATGGCTACGCCCAAAATCCACAGCTGCAAAAAGGAAAGGACTGGAAGATTACCGAATCTATCCGACTCACTACTTCAAGCTCAGATCGCTGCTGTTGAGAACAACTTTGACAGGAAACACTAACCAGGGTTGGCAGGGGGTGGCAAAAACTGGTTTTTGCCAGTGGTTTTAACCGGTTTAAACCGGCTGGCAGAAACCCCGGTGGCAAAAACTGGCAAAAACTGGATAAAACTCAGGTGGGCCAAACCACAACTTTTCTAGTTAGGAATGGATCTGAAATGTACAAATGCATTTCTTGATGTTATAGAGATGCACCAAACATTCTGAAGTTTGCCTCATTACTTATCCCTGCTTAAAATGTCTATGCATGTCAGTAGGCATCCACAACAGAATGTATTTCCATGTAGGGGAGTGGGGCAAAGCCGCCACGGTAGGGTGCAGTGCGCATATCAGTGGCAGATACCCCTTCGCACTTCTGATTGTGCAGGACTCACTCTTGCACTGGCTCATTTGTCACCCCCAAAAGGCGCCTTATGGAAAGCCCATGAAAATGTAAATTTGAGTTATAGAACACTTCAACGGTCAATGTCACTTCTGGTTGAAAGCATAAAGCTTTCACCGAATTCCCCAAAAAATGTTTCATCTTTAAATCCATGTCTAGGCATATCATTGTGCTGGTTTTTAGTTTTTGCCAGTTTTTGCCACTTTTTGCCGGTTAAAACCGGTTTGAACCGGCAAATGGCATAAACTAGTTTTTGCCGGCAAAAATGCCAACCCTGACACTAACATGTAGTTGTGTTGTGTCAGTTGCTATTCTTTTAAACAGCTGTTATTCTGCGTCTTAACTTACCAGTGGGGAAACATATTCCGGATTGATGACTTGATTTGAGCCGGTTAGAATATCCATGGCTCCGATGCGGCGTCGCTTCTCACACAATTCACCGATCTTCTCACGCCTTCACTGCTCGAATTGCAGCAGTATCTTCAAGCGAAGCAGAAAACAATCCACCTTGGTTGTTGTTTCTCGCCACGCAAGACGGTGACTAGCACCACACAAAAACAACAATAAACTCTCGCACCGTCTTTCACGCTCAACCACCACCGCGCGGTTGTCGGTAAACTGAGAGCACCTCCGCAGCGTGTCGCGTCGCAGCAGCGGGCCGCCCGGCGTTCCCGCACTGACTGACCTCCCGTCGCGAGCGTCCGACACCGACTGACGCCGACGACGGACATCAAAAGCGGCCGCGGCGCTTTGAAGCTGTGTCGCGCACGTTGATTGGTCGGCGCAGCTGTAACGCCGTCTCTGATTGGCCCACACGCCATATGTTGACACGACAATTGTTAAATGAGTGCTAATGGCCTCAGCCGGGTCGGCTGGGCGACTTTCAGCGGAAGCGACTATTAAAATGATATACGACCCGTAAAAAGGATAAATATTGCCGTGTGTCGCACCTAAACGAACGCGAAATGGATCGGTGTCAAAGGCTCGCCGCGCGCGGCGAAAATAATCCGCTGAACGGCGGCAGTGTGCGGCGCAGCCGTGACGAATGGCGGCGATAGCGGCGCAGCGGCGGCTGTCAGCGGCCCTGTCGGAACTGTCGGCCGAGCTGTCGGACAGTTCGACAGGCGCGGCGGGCCCCTGTCGGACCAGGCGGGGGCGAAACGAATCGCGGCGAAGGTCTGTCGGTGTCGCTCGGAGTTGCTTGGAAGCTCGGTGCTGGCTTGGTATAGCTCGGTGCTATAGCTTGGTAGCTTGGGAGTTTACTGTGGCGAAGGAAGGGTGTAAAGGGGAGAGGGTCGGTCAGGCATGGTAGAAAGTGTGGTGTCTTGGTATGACCCAACTGATGTCTGATGACGTCACTGATGTGTGATGGAACGGTGTAACTGATGCGACGTGTGCTGTGGTGGATCAAGTGTGACTGCGTCTGCCAAGCACGCCACTTGTCCCACTCGATAAATGTCCTAATTAATGGACTAGTGACTTAAAGGAAAAGGGATATATTTTCTGGTTGCATTGGAAAATATCCATCGAAATATTCTAACATACCTAATATTGTACTACAAACGATATTAACCCATCTGAAACTTCAAGCGCAATCGATGTGTCTGTACTCTGACGTCAGATTTCTAAGAATGATACTGGACTAGACAGTTCATTGAAATGCTTATTTGAATATTGATATTACTTCTTGTAACATACAGCCAGCGATTCTAGCGTTATCATAACTGCTGACGTGAAATCACCGCCATCCTATGATGTTTGTGACGTCTGATATCAACATCATCAACTGATGTGTCAGCTCCGCCACAGGGGACTGACGCATGTCCTTTCTGATCGTCAGCTTACACAACAAGATACATTTTCTGATACAACGCCGTGACTGATCTTATGTAATGGATAGGGCATAACGGATTCGTATGTCGCACTTTCGGCAGATCTTTGATGGGAGATCTGTCGACGTCGATCTTGTAACGGGACAGAATTGGTGGGGCGCCTCCTTGAGAGGATCTGATAGGTGCCAGTGATGTAATGATTGCATTGATGGGCGTGACGTGAATGAGGAAACAAAGTGGTGGTGGATGGAGGTGGGTGAGAGTGGAAGAGAGAGAGAGAGAGAGAGAGAGAGAGAGAGAGAGAGAGAGAGAGAGAGAGAGAGGGGGGGCAGAAGAATGAAGACAGAAGGAAGAAAAGATAAGACAGGCAAAAAAACGAGAGACATTTCATACCACAGCTTCTTTAAGTAGAAGCGTTCTTGCAATTCATGCAGTCATGAGTCAACATTATCTTGCTTATGGATTTCTGACATTCATTTTCCTCTAACCTCAGCTTTCCTATCTGATTTCTAACCCTCCCCTTCCCTCTCCAAGATCATCACTAGACCCACGTGTAACCTGACCCCTAATGGCGGCACCAGCCCACACCACCACCGCACCCCGCCTGGTAACACCTCCCGTGTCCGTCGACAAATGCCCCTGAAAACCTCCGGATAAACGCGACTGTCAACTAGGATGGACATTCGACATCCCGATATAAAGCACCCACCAGCACCCCCTCCAGCATCAATAGATAGCCCCTTCCTAGCCACTATCGATAGAATAGAAAGCCTTGTCCCCCTCCCCTCCCGTAGCCAACATTACCGGTAACATATGCCGCTGTCCGCTGGCTAACTATGTCCATCGAGGTAATTTGACGGTATACAAGATAAGTTTGTCCAGGGGAGTAAGGGAGAAACTGAGGTTTGAGTGGGGGAATGAGGATGAATGCAGGCTTCGGCCTCGAAAGGACGAACGAGTCGAATAAAATGGCACACGGAGAAAGCCATACGGCTCCCCCCCCCCCCAAAAGGAAAACATATTGAGTTTTAGCTATTTGATATTACTTTTTACATATTTAAACAATTGCTTATGTGTACATATCATCCTAAACCGCTATGCGTCTCGTCAGTTCCGATTTGTGAGTCGAGCACCACTTCACCCATGTCGTTGTGCACTGAAATGACATCACCTTTCCGATCCTGTGCACGGTCCTCTGCACAGTGCACATACCGGCCGCTCACATACCTCCCTGACACACGGCTGACACAGCGCTGACACGTTGATGACATCCATGACACGGCGGTGAGTGACACGCGGCTGGCGCGGACAGACGCCCACACGGCCGGCTGGTACCGCTCCGTACCCCCCTCCCCCCCCATCTGACCCCACTCTGCACTTCATGGAGCAGCACGGTTGAGGGTGGGCCACCAGATCATGCAGTTAGCTGCTGACAGTCACTTCTGGTGAGCAGGAGCTATGAGCTGGGTTGTATAATTATGTCTGTAACGCTGGGCTGAGGTTGGCTTTGCACCCCAAAAAAAGACATTTGTTTCAAGAATGGTCGTTGAATAAAACATGTTAGCAGGAAGCTTGATAGGGTAGACCGGGGCAAGTCGCCCCGCCGAGGTAAAACGCCTCACCGATGTTTCTCGGAACTGGCAGAGTTCTGGGGAAACATCCTCTCTTCTATAAAACGTGCTCTATATGATCATTATATGAGCAGACTGGAAAGAAATTGTGATGACTCTTTCGGGAGATATAGCCAAAAATGTGTTTTTTGAGTGATTTTTATGTTTTGTTGTCAGATTATGCATCATGGCGTTCTTTTATGGTCCACATCAGGTTAACGACTTTTATGTATTTTGAACAACTATTGTCTAACGCTTATCATGCCGGGTTGGTTCGTGTTAAATTATGTCTTGCTGGAGTGCAAGGCGTTGTTCTCTGACCGAACTACGTGATGGGGTAAAACGCCCCAGTATGTCGCGGGGCAGAAAGCCCCATGGGGCGTTTACCTCGTGTGTTGTTCGGGCTACCCACTTTCTAATGTTCGGTAGCTGGCGAACAGTAAGTTTCTATGCCTTTATGTGTATTTTTCTCAGCAACTGGATGGCAAAGGAAGTATTTTGTAAACATTTGCATTGCAATAATGTATTATTTGGTTTTATGAGGCAGGTGAAAAACCTGCTCATACAATAGTGTCATAGCTGAACACCTGACAGGATGGAATGTGCTAACTTCAGTGCCGTGCCTCCAGAGGTCTAACGGACCTCTCACATAAGATTTAGCCAACTACCATGTTAAATCTTTAATCTAGAGTATGGGGCTACTTGCCCCAGACTGTGGGGCGTTTTGCCCTGGGGTTGGGGCAAAATGCCCCATTTGCAGTTGCTTCACAAATCACTTCCTAGCTTGGAGTCCGATCATAAGTGAATGAATTTGAGGGGTGCAATTTAAAGTAAAATGTCCAAAGAACGCATTGAGCACAAATTTGGCCTTCTAGGTGATGTGGGACAAAATTTATGTAGCAAAATAAATTATCTGGGGCGTCTTGCCCCAGGCTACCCTATTGTTTGGGAATATGGCAGGGCAAAACTTGATATTCAAATGTTAAAGGGACTATCCCACCTTCTAAAATGTTGTTAAAACCAGTTAAATTGTGCCCGACTTTATAGATTGGATGACCAGGAACACGGTTCTGGCATTTATTTTTCATTAAACATCTTAGGCTTCCCATATTCCAAACACAAACTTTCAAATATGTGACGTCACAGCCCAAAATTACCTCCTTCCCCAGGCCACATTACTGTCATAAAGCTGATTCTTTTTACTCTGTAGGCACCACAACAAAGTTCAGACCAAGTTTTAAGCGATTTTTCAACGAACAAACCCATTTAAATCAGAATGACTAAACGAGGTGACGTCACACTAACGGTCGCTCCATGTTGAAGATAGGGCCTTGTACAAGGCCCATTTTCAAATGAAGGGAACGAATTTCTTCAACACCAAGAGGCCGCGGGGGTTGCAACCTAGATAGATAGTGGTTTCTGAACCTCGCCGCAAACTTGGCTATCTCAACTCAAATCCCATGTTAAAGGTGGGATAGTCCCTTTAACCCTATTAGTGGCAGGGGGGGGGGGTGTTTTTATCCACCCCTCAGGTTTTTTCGGGAATATCTCCGAAACCGCTGAAGCTACGATGCTGAAATTTTCTGACTTTTCCTAAACCTAATTTGGGCACATTCCCTGAAAATTTCAAGTTCATAACTTTACCAGGGGCGGCTCCAGAGCACTGGGAATTGGGGGGTCCTATCCGTGAAGCGAGTCATTTGGGCGATAATCACGATGCTGATGTATTATAACTGTATGCACCAGTTTTATCATGTGATAACATATACAAAGTTATTGTGCATCCTCTTTTGACACGTTTTTGCTATAATAGGCGGATCCAGGCGTCCAAAAAGGGGGGTTATGTTTTACCTCCCAACATAGGTGCCCTGACATTGCCTATGCATGACCAATACAATTGTAGTCGTTCTCTCATAAGAAAATTGTAACATAACAAGACCATTACCACCCTTTTTAGAAACAGTACCAACAAAAACCTTATTTACTATACTTTTTGTGTACCCCCAATCTCAATGATCTGTATCCGCCTATGATTTTTGAAAATGCATATTTTAGGATCCATGTGAATTCCTGGTTCATTCTCTATCGATCGGCAAAAGTTCCGTTAAGATTGGTTCAGAAACCTGGCCGTGATAAACAGTCTAAAATGTATCTGCAATTTGCCCGTTTTTACCCCCCTCAACCCCCCTTTTGACATTTTCTTAATTTTAATTTTTTAGAAATGTAGATCACGTTGAGCGAAATCGAATGCCGCTTGAATTTTGAAAATCGGCCCGTTAGATCTCGAGGTATCAAGGGGGGTCGTAAACAGCCCCCCCTGCCACTAATAGGGGTAGCCAGGAGCCTGCCACTAATAGGGTTAACCCGCGCACCGACGGGGGTCTGCGCCAACTTCGCACCGACGGGGGGGGGGCGGATGACCGCCCCCCCCCCCTGAGATCTCGAGAACGAAGCAAGATAAAGCGATAAACGGCATCGGATACGCACGGTCAAGATCTACAATTTTTACACAGGTCATTTTCAGGTCAGGTCAAAGATGACGTCACAGGGGTCGAAAAAAGTCAAAATGGCGGCGCTAGATATTGAGAGTTTTTTCTCGAATAACTTTCGAATTAGTCAAGATAGGAACAAACCAAGGGCATCATCGTGATCCTCTCGTCAATCCGCATCGAATGATATATATGTTGACCTCGAAAGGTCAAGGTCAAAGGTTGACCTCAGGTCACGTGACCTCGAGGTCATCATGTATATCATTCGATGCGTCTTGACGAGCTGAACACAATGAGACCATCCACGCGGCTGTATCTTGTTCCTGTACGGAGTTATTGGCCAAAAACCTTTGGTGACCTTTGATGACGTCACATGACCTCACAGCTGCCCAACAGCAAAACAGACCTCAAGGTAGTGAAGGTTGATCGTATATGAAGTCATGTATGGTATATGGGGCCATTCCAACCCGTTTTAGTGGTAAAAACAGGGAGTTGATTTTTCCCCCATTGACTTATAATGGGGAGGTCGCGAAATTGACCTGACCTTAGGTCACCGATATCAAAATTCCGAGATATACAAATTGTAGCTACTAATGACCTAATAACATCCTGCGACTTTCAAAGGCCTCCGACATCTACTGTAGCTCTGGCACGGTGACAAAGTTGCAAAAAAGTGACTTGAGGTTGGGTCATTCAAAGTGACCTGGTGACCTGACCTTGAAAGGTAGGAGGTTCAAACTTGCACACCATGTGTAAAATTGATAAGGAAATAGTCATACCAAATTTCGCGGCGCTACGCGCCGCGGTTTTCCCGCTATTCGCGAAAAACCTCAGGGGGGGCGGATATCCGCCCCCCCCGTCGGTGCGAGGGTTAAATGTTGGATCCAATTAATTTTGCCGGGTAACTTAGATGGAGCTGCGTGTCCCTTTTATCGTGCCTCTGAAAGCAGCACTTCTCAAAGTGAAACCTGCCTGCTGCTCTAATTCATTTCCATTCGTTCTACTCAAATTAAATATCACCACTGTTCCTCCCTTTATGACACCGAATGGCAGAGGGGACCACTTAGACATCCCGTCAGCACTCGTTCATCCGATGACTGGCGGTGACTGCGCGCCAGCGGCGATGTCGGCGCGGCTGTGACGATGACGCGGCGCGGCGCCGCGCCAGGTTCGTCTACTGTCGGCGCGCCGCGGCCGGTCGCCGACTTCAAACGGGCGGTCTCCTCCAATAAATCTTCTCCTGAATGGTACGATTAGGCTCGGCTTCATATAAAATTACGGCCGAACGGGCCGCGCGTAGAATTTATGACCGCCATCCGACGACGGGTACGTATAATAAAATCGGACGATAATTGTCGGAGCGGCTTGTTCGCCGATAGGAGGGGACAGGTGGGGTAATTTATGAGACGGGCGCCGCCGTCTGTCCGACGCCCCTCAGGAGGGCTGCCGTGAGGTGTGGGGCGTGACTGACCCCATCCGGTGCGGTGGCGGTCCGCGACACCTGAGTGTTGGGGGGGGGGGGGGCTACTGTCTGTGCCGGTGTCACCAGCAGTCACCCCTGTCATTGTCAGGACAGCAGTCACCCCTGACATTGTATGAGACCCTACATAAGCCAGCTCTTGTCGTTTGGTCAGGTCCTGACAGCAGTCACCTATCTGTCATTGGTTCAGACCCCACTTCAGTCAGCTCTTTTCATGGTGTTAGGCCCTGACAACAGTCATCCCTGTCATTGTGTGAGCCTCTGACAGCAGTCACCCATCTGTCATACTGTCAGTCCCCCGACAACAGTCACCCTTTTCATTGTGTCAGTCCCTACATCAGTCAGCTGTCCATTCCACTGTAGCAAGCCCTGAAAGAAGCGACTCACTCCTGTCATCATGGCTCCTGTTTGAAAGTTATGTCCGTGAGTGGGTGCATCACGTTTGTGATTTGGTAAATGGTGGTATCGATTTAAGAATCGGTGTAGCGAAGCTCGGTCTGAGTGTTATCGCGCTGAACTACTGGAAGCATTACACATTACACAAAACCATCAACTAATCGCACATAAGTCGTTTGATACGATAGGTACCAGTAGGTTATTTCACATTTCATCGGCCACGAAGACATAGCATGCTACGCTATATCCATGCTGTCCCCGTCGGTATTTCCCAGATGGTGATCAGTAATTCTTTCACTGGAAAGTAGGACATGAACAGAAGTTCAACGTCCAATTTATCAATGACCAATTCCCGGTTTTGTTTCTCAATCAGCCTGATCAGCTGCTTTTGTCGTGACCATCCTCTTTGGGGAACCGTTCAGGAACCCTTGCTAAAGGCTTGCCCGCCAGCGGTGCCCATCGATTTTGTCGCGTGCTATCGGCGATCAGAAATTCCGACAGGGACAACGCATCGTGACGATGGTCAACGATTATCATTCGAAAAATGGCCTCCAACGATTTGAAATGAATCATGTCTATCGTAAATGGGAGGCATTGAAGAATGGGCCGCTGTCATTTTCTGGGCTGGGCGGCTCCCATTTGTGCTGAGCTGTAGTACTTCATAACTTAAGATCGTGTGTTACATGAGCGTCTTTGTTCCGAACTACAAAGCAGCCGCCCTTATCAGTTGGAAACTAAGTCCTACCCGAACGGAATTATGAATGCACCCATGGTATTTTCGGCAATGTTCACAGCATGTTTGTAGAGTTAGAGTGTACCGCACATAACATACGGAGGGCGATGTTCAATGCACATACAATGAGAACATGCTTTAGTTGCACAGCTGCAGTTCGCGCGATAACGGATGAAACAATGACCATGAAGTATTTTGCCCATAACCATTATCCAATGCCATTCCCTAGCCCCCCCCCCCCTCTTTGAGTACCTAATCGAAATGCATTGAAGCTCCGTGACGTTAATCACGATGCTATCTTCTCAAGTAAGCACTCACGTCATAGCTCTATTGTGAATCTTGAAGCGATTCTAAATTCGCAGTGCAACAGATTCACTCTGGTGCTTAAATAAGTCTGCCTGTAATACATAAAAATCACAGACATAGGCTTGAACATCTTTGATAATTTAACAGCTAGGTTCAGCTTAAACAGCTGTCGATTGTGGCAATTTTACAAAGCTCGACTTTTCACCCACCGCGCCCCGCAGATCTCCCACAGAGTCACCGTGCCTTCTGGCGCCCTCAGTAGCACCCATATACCTATCTCTCGAGTTCCGGCTCTGCACATCAGCCCCCTCCTCCCGGTCGCTCCCGTCCTGATGACGTTATTTGTTACCAATGACGTCATTTATCACGTCGCCGGCGGCGGCGGCGTTTGCAGCGCGTATGCGCGCCGGAACCGTCGCCGCCAGCTGTGCTCCATTTCTCTGGGGAATGACAACCAATTGGGGCGGGATGGGTGGAAATAAATCACTGCGAATGGCACCGTGGTGTCCGGTATGAACCCGTCTTCAGCGATACGCGGGCGAGATTGGCGGTGTCGCGGGAGTGAGCGGTGTGAACCCGGCTAATTGAGAGGGATTAGAAGAATATGAAATACGGTGTATACTTCTGTTTTGTCACCCTTAATGGCTCTTAAGTCATGTTCAAAAGTTAAAAGTGGCCCCAAGATGCATTAAGGGGGAGCACCAAGAAGAAAGGGCCCACAGAGGAAATCAAACAAGACATTGTGTCCGTCCCGTAACCTGTTATAAAAGACCTGTGTGTGTTCGACTCAAGCTACATCTCTCTCTCTCTCTCTCTCTCTCTCTCTCTCTCTCTCTCTCTCTCTCTCTCTCTCTCTCTCTCTCTCTCTCTCTCTCTCTCTCTCTCTCTCTCTCTCTCTCTCTCTCTCTCTCTCTCTCTCTCTCTCTCTCTCTCTCTCCTCTTCTCTGTCCTACCTGTCCTGAACCACTTCTCAAGACACACCTCTGACGGAATCACGTCTCAGACTCTGACACCATTTGTCCAACATGCTCCGACGTCCCGTCACGCGGCTCGAACGCACTATCTCCCTCCATCACCCACTCTCCCGAGTCGTCATCGTTCTTCCACAATCTCCGGGGAGACGGGGAGCAAGATAGCCGACAGATGACATGTCAGCACGACGTCGGGCCTGTCCTCGCCGCAGATAGTTAGCTGGACGGAGGTGACGCAGGTCATAGGATCGGAGGTGGTTCGGGGTCGCAGGACCAGAGGTGCCTTGGGCGAAGGTCTTGAGGTGCCCACGATGGAGGTCCAAGGATGCTGCGGACCGAAGTCTAAAGGTGCTCCTAACAGAGACCCAGAGGTGGTCCGCATGAAGCTGTAGTAACGAGCTTTGGGGACTTCTAGGCCCTAGGGTAACCGGGACTGAGGTCGAGAGATGTCCCCGACGCGAGAGTTTCATAAGTGACGTGGCTCTCGGATTGAGGTCTTGAGGTCTCCGGCGAGTGTTGAGGTGGGCCCAGGTCGGCACAAGTTCAGAAGAAGAGATGACCATAACGAAGCTAATGAGATGTTCAAAAGGTGAAGTTTCATTGATATCCAGTAAAAGTCAGCTCTTCCTCCAGGCCTACCGGTGTTGGCAGCGGCATCCTCCATTCTTCAGCCGTTGCCGGCTCTCGTCCCGCGACTCTGCGGATCCTGTCACAGCCGCAGGTGACGCCTTTCGCTCAGTCTGGCAGCCCGCCACCGCGCCGCCGCCCGGAGCCCTCTGTGATCCGGCCGGCTGAGGTGCCCGACGAAACGATCTGTCAGGCGGCCGACAGGCGGCGCGCTCGGCCGAGAAAAAAGTCGCTAAATCACCGCCAACGTCAGGGTCCGACAGCCGAGCCGGCCAGCATTCTCCAGCCGCGATTAGCGCTGCCATATTCGCGCCATCCGTCACGCGGCGCGCCAAAAGTGACGCGCGCCCGGCGTCCCGCCGTCACACTGCGCCGCGCCGCCTCGCGCGTGTTAATTAGCGTGCAAATTTGGGGGCGTGAAGGCGAGCCTGTCACAGCGCGGATGACACGCGCCGTGTTCACGTGATCGTGGTGATGGCGAAAAATGCGCCGGAAATGTCGACGTGACCGCGGCGGCGTGGAGTGGCGCGTCAGCAGCGCGCGGCGCACGTGCCAACGCTAGCGGCGCTGTAAATTGCGTGACGGTTCTTGTTTTGCCGGGTTCATTAATTTTGATTTTCGGAGCTGGCAGCTGCCCCTCATAAGTCACGATCGTGCGATGGAAGATAGTAGAATTAGCGCAGGAATAGCACGGTGGGAGGGAATGAAATTAAGCGTATTCATTCCGAGGGTTTCACGGTTTTGATGAAGATAAGTGGCGTGAAAGAAATTTTTAATGGGCAGCCATACACTACGGCTGTTTCTGAGATCACTGCTTGAGTATTTTCTTCTTCTTTTTTTACTTGGGATGCTTGGTTTCTGTCTTCACTATCAATCAACTTCCAACAGCTCACACATATTCCCAATATACATATGTACATTTAGCAGGCAGGTGTTTTGAGTTGCGACACCTCCCGCCAGCACAATGCGTGGACCACCCCGACGTCAGCGACCACCTACCACCACCCCTCCCCCCCCCCCCCACCGCCACCCGGCACTCCTGTCACACCGGCGACAGTCGGCTTCATCCATCGCTCCCGAGCCACCTCCAACACCGCCGAGCCTTCACCCGCCGCAAACGAACGACCCGCGCCGGGATCGCCGCCACCGCCGCGCCGTGTCCGTCGCCGCGCCACCATTCGTCTCCCAGCGCGCCACGAGCGCCATCCGTCTCGGCGACAAAAAGCGCCAGCCCCGGCAGCGTTGCCATTTCTCACAACACTAATCCTGGCCATTCGTCTTCCACTTTGTCTAATAACAGCGTGCTGTGCGCACAAATAAAGATTAATTCGCCTCCATTTGCAACTCGGGCTTCGAGGGGGAGCGTGTGGAGAGAGGTGGGGGGGAGGAAGAGGGGCTGTGGAGGTGAGAAGAAGAGGCGGAGGTCGTTCGTGGGGCTGCTGAAGTGATCGTGGTTAGAATGGGAGAGAGTTGAAGCAATCAGCGACGGACCACTCGACGTCTTGTGGAGGAGTCTCCAGTTCGGAGTGTCAGCACCACTTGGAGTCTTGTTAGAAAAGTCCTTTCTGCACTTCGAAGGGACGGCTGCGGGCTGTTCTGTTGTGAACAAGAGGGCTTTCAATGCCGAGTCTGCCGGCCACGTCCGTACTCAAACTGAGTGTAGGGGTGACTGGTTACTGAGACCGCACGGAGGTGCCAAGATCTCTCTAAGCAAATAGGCTCAGTTCTTTTGTATTCCGTGGCTAGTCTTACGCTGCTGGATCGCCACTATGTACGTACAGCCCACCGCTAAAGTAATGTGTGGTTTTACCAATCTCAACGGATGGCTTGACCGACGATTTTTAAATGCGGACTGATTGAAAAGAAGACGTCAATAGATATAGTTGTAGCTGCAAGGGTGAAGATACATGTAAGCTACGTTTAAAGTCTCGTTGCAGTCTGGCTGATCGTTCCTAGGCTTCAGAAGCAGAACATATACATGACTGAAACCACACATTACTTCTGCTGTGGACTGTACCTACCAAGGTCTCGTCAGTCAAACGAACGCAAGAGGAAAGCGTCAGAATTGTCTACATTCTTGTCAGCTACTGTTCACAGTGATCTATGTGATATGTCGAGTGATATATGCGATAAAAAGACAACTGATCAAGCGCGATACTCGCGGATACCAAATGTCAACGCTGTGGTGGCCTTAATTAAAAGAAAATCCAGTAGCTCCTTTTATTGCACAAGTTCCCCTATCGGACACTTTCTTCTCGGATTTTCCCTTTGCCACCCCGGCGCGGTGGATGTCTGACGACTACTCCGCGTGCTGATAGCGATCATTTCACCAATTACGCCAATTTGAGTGTCACGTTCATTAAAGGGACTGTCCCACCTTAACATTAGAATTGAGTTGAGATAGCCATCTTGATGGGCGTTCTTTGAAAATCAGAGTCGTGAAAACCGTTTCTCCAGCAATTACTTCATCGCAAATAAATTCGTGTTTGATTTTGACATCTGTGCAAATAAGTGCCACAATGTATTGGTATTGGCACTTAAAACCTGTGACGTTTCCGACTTTTCCGAAGTTTCTGTATCTGTCGACTTGTTTTTTATTGAAACCTTGAAAAATAACAACGCCTCTTGGAACAGCGCCCGGCGCCACGAGGTGGAGAATTACATTGATATGCCAAACTAATTCTAATAGTCTTCTAATTCTAGCAGTATTTTTATTTTTGTATTTAAATATTTAAGAGGCCGTCCTACATGTGACTGAAGAATGCAAGAGCCATGAACTTATCAATGGCAGGTGTCACGGTATATAGAGAACTGGCAGGTGTCAAGTTCAAGTGTGCAACTCACTGAAATTAATCATAGTATCAAAATCATAAATGATTTGCTCACTGCTGTTTCAACTCCATAATCAAGACATGCTCTGAGGAGTCCACAATCTATTGATGGTGACAAATAAGGAAGAGACAATGAATGTTCACCTTTTTATTTCTGAACTTCCAAGACGACTAACCTTGAGCCGTTAAACATTGATAATACCCTGTTTGCTGAAGTGTGGGTGGCCTGAGGTCGACCATGTCTAGTAAAGAACTGTTGTTTGTGTAAACACCATGCAGAGGTATTTTGAAATAAATTTTAGTGATGTAATGCATCATTCTTTGAACTGAGTTGCTGATGGCGGATGAAAGCGGAAGTGCTGCACGTTGAATCAGAAATGCTCTGTTGTGCTTTTAAGCTTATGTTAGATTTTATAGATGGCTTAGTTTTCCTGCAGATTTCATCTTAAAGCTGTCAATAGTGTTTTACCTTTGTTTCCTGGGAGCAGATCCAGCTGCTAACATGAGCATGGGACCAGGACTGGGCCTTTGTACCACAGTCGCTGCGCTGCTCACCATAGTAGATGCTCACCATAGTAGCTGCTTGTCAAAACCTAGGTAATGTGCTTTGTTAGGCCATGCTGTGCATTTTTTAAACCTTTAGAGTACTTTGTGATCATTGACACACATATTGAACCTGACAAACAGCAGCAAAATCACACCCCATCCTTACCTCTGTGCAGTGTCACCCAACAGACAACAGGGCTTCAAAACAGGCAGGTTCCGCATTCAAGTCGCTTCTTGCAACTATGTGACTAATGTTAGGACAATAGACGTGCTGCACAGGGAAGGTGTGTTCTTGTAGCTCTTGAAAAATGAAGTCATGCCTAAAATTCAGTTTAGAATATTACAATTACAAATAACTTGGATAAAAGTTGCAAAACATGAACTCTGACTGGTCAGTTGAAATATCTTGAGTCAGTGAACCACGCCTGGGCTGGAGGTGGTCAGTTCCCTGACTTGCGCAACCTCGGGCACCTCGGGCAGGAGCTGTGGGACTTGTACATAGACAAATTGAATAGACGCTAGCCTAGATTATGTCGTGGCTGCAGTCCAAGACGTGTTCACCAGTTGCCGTTGCTGCCGCTGCCTGCTGCTGCCCTGCGTGCCGGCTGGCAGCTCACTGCTGGACTGTTTGCGCGCCAGGCATCCTACTGGACGAGTGGGGTAGGTCGCAGATCTTTGAGAGTGAAATGTTTGGTCTAAATATAGCTTGAAACTCTTACAAATAATTTAATTAAAAGGCAAAATTTCAGAGGACTCCATTGGTGTCTCAGTGGTGACAATCAGAACTTGATCAGAACTGTTATCATGCTGAATGCTGAAACAGGATAGGGCTGAGCTGGTAGGCTAGAATTTAATATGCAGGCTTACAAGGTCCCCAGTTAATCCACAAATTTGTCAGACTTGCCTGTAGATAATATCATGCAGATGAAATGTTTCTGGCAGATAGCCCTGAGGCAAAATGCTATTCAAGCTTGTTCCGCAGCTCGTTGCGTTCCACATGAGCCACTACATCAGAGTCACACAACTCTGCCAAATGTGCTGAAAGGCCACGATTTTTCCAATAAGTAGGTATATTTATTATTTTTCACAGACACAACAAAAATACAAATGCAGGTCACTACAATTCATTCTGCTTCAATTACAATTGCTGGAATGTGTTTTGCAGACTTATTATATTGAATCTTGAACAGACTATATTATATTACTTTGCTCATGGGCCCAGGCCAGTACTGCAGAGTATGGCTCGCAGGTCGCCAAGGAGCACTGGCCTAAGTTCAAAATTTACACAAACCCTGCAAACTGAGCCAGAAAATTCACACCAAAGGGGGCTGAGATAACACTTCGCACCCCGCTACACTAAATCTGCACCACACCAAACCAAATCCACACCGCACCACACTTAAATCCGCACCAGACGAAGGAGTCTGCACTGACAACATCTGGACAAAATTGCCATACTTTGCAGTCTGGCTCATGGCTATATCCATTGTGATTCTTAGGTCTGATTATTGAAGTTGAGCTCACTTCCATCATCCATGTGCCCAAGACATTGTGGGCAGCATCAATAATCAAACATCAATATCTTGCTTTTGCTTATTAGGGAGCATTCTATAATCTTTTAAAAATGATAAATAAGGCCTTGTTGATATTCTTTGCAGTTTGCGACCTTCTTCTTGACAAAGTACAAGCTTCAATTTTCCAATTTTCATTTCAATCCTTTCCATGAACATTGAACATGTTTCTGTTACTTTGCATCTTACTAAAATACCAATTTCCTGAGTTTTGCTTTCATGCGCAATGTTTGTACTATTCGCGGCAGAAGCGTAACAAAACTTTGTGCCACCGATTTGGCAGCTAGGAAAAAAACTTTGCCCGATAAAAAACAATCATATGACGTAATCGATCCAAAAGCTTTAAATTGGAATTTCTAAACAATTAGCCAACTATGGGCCGAATGTTTGCCAATTTCGTGTACAGGGGCCCCTAATCTATGTCTTGCAACACAAGAACAGTATATCAAAGCAATTTTTTGAAGGTGGGACAGTCCCTTTAAGCGTCAGCACACGCCCTATGCGGCTATCTTTGACAGGAAGTTCCTACTGTATACGCAAAATGATCGATAGCGTCTCCTCACTTCTGCGCGTGGGTGTTCACTCGCGAAAACAGCTTCCCGTCTTTCGCAGAGTTGCGAAATTGATGATAGATATCAATTGTCCGTCGGGATGCGTTCAATGTTGCCCGTCAGCGGCTGGATGTCCGCGCAAGGACAAACGACAGCTCAAAATGATTGGTGGAGAATGGAACATTAGTTTGCATTATGCGTTGCAGCGAGCGGCGTGTTGCAAATTAGCTGACGATCGGCCGACGGCGGCTGTCAAAGCCAAACGTCGGTAACTGGCTGAGTGGCGGTGCCTCAAACGGTTAAAGTGACAGCCGCTGCTTGGGCTGGCGTTTCCAGTAAACTTTGGGTAATAAGCGATAAATTTCTTTGCGATTTTCTGGTTGCACACTTAATAGGAATGAAATATCACGTAATTTGCAATGCAATTCCACAGTCATATTGCTCTGCATTTTTTACGTTCTTGAAGGCTACGTGCCAGATTTTCAGGGCTGTCTCATCCCTATCTCCGTAACGTGTCGTGTGCGACCAATGACGTCACGGCATTGCGGCGTTCTGATTGGGCGGCAGCTCTGAATCGCCCGACTGGTGGTCCCCTCTTGACAAGCGCACGTGCGCCGACTAGACATTTGTAGTGGCATAGACGGCAGAAAAGGTGAGGTAATGCAGAGCTCTGAATATACTTGAATAGAGTCTAAGCCGTTAGTAATACGTAAAAACGTCAGATAAGTTTCTTGTTCGTCTTGATTTGAGCTTTTATGTGATATAACTTTTACCTTAGTGTCGAGGTTGGCAGCTATGTGGGAGAGCCCTAAAGTTGGGTCATTTTCCATAGGATTGCATTACAGCCGTCCGACCCTTCGTACCAGTGACGTCACGGAAATCGCTGCTTCGGCCTAATGAGCATACCTCTATATAGGGCCTTGTGCGGCTATCTTTGACAGGAAGTTCCTACCGTATACGCAAAATGATCGATAGCGTCGCCTCACTTCTGCGCGTGGGTGTTCACTCGCGAAAACAGCTTCCCGTCTTTCGCAGAGTTGCGAAATTGATGATAGATATCAATTGTCCGTCGGGATGCGTTCAATGTTGCCCGTCAGCGGCTGGATGTCCGCGCAAGGACAAACGACAGCTCAAAATGATTGGTGGAGAATGGAACATTAATTTGCATTATGCGTTGCAGCGAGCGGCGTGTTGCAAATTAGCTGACGATCGGCCGACGGCGGCTGTCAAAGCCAAACGTCGGTAACTGGCTGAGTGGCGGTGCCTCAAACGGTTAAAGTGACAGCCGCTGCTTGGGCTGGCGTTTCCAGTAAACTTTGGTCAATTAGCGATAAATTTCTTTGCGATTTTTTGGTTGCACACTTAACAGGAATGAAATATCACGAAATTTGCAATTCCATAGTCATACTGCTCTGCATTTTTTACGTTCTTGAAGTTACGGTCCAGATTTTGCGAGCCTTCCAATGCACCCCGTTCCTCCCTGATAACCCCATCCCTGCACCCACTGGCCCGGTGCCCTGTCAGTACCCCGGTTATTAATTCGACCGGCCGGGGCATGCCCGCACACACCAGGTCGGCCTTCGGCCTCGCCGTGATTAATGTCCCTCTCTGCGGCGGGCCAGTGTTGGGCCCGAACAGTGGCATTGTTGTATTGTCTGCCGACTGATGGCTGGCGGCTGACTTGTCAAAACGGGTCATCTGTCCGCCAGCTGGGACTTACTGACAGCGGGGGGGGGGGGGGGCGCTTAGAGGGGGAGGGAGAGAGTTGAGGTTCGATGGTTTGAGGGATAGGTACACTATGGTGAAGGGTGATGTGCGCGCTGCGCAGGTGCTGACTGACTGGGTTGGTTAGACTGACTTGTGACTTCAAAGGCCAAAACGATGGGTTTTCACTGAAAGCTCTACAGTCCTCAAAGTGCCTCCGATTCATTTCCTTGATATGTTGTCTTCCCTACATTTGCTTATTTGCCATAAAAAACTAAAAATTATTTTTTAGTGGGATTTTGCATATCCCTGCGCCCTGCCCCACTCGGGTCGCTTCGCCACCTTTAGCGTAAGCCAGGAGCTGCGGTCCTCCATCCACCTCCCATTCCCCATCCCTTCTTCCTCCCCCTCCCTCGGCAGCACCATTGACAGCGCTGATCCATCACTAGCGCCGTTTTTTTCGCCTGGCGGCCGGCGGCGGCGACTGGCCGATCGGTAAATCAAACCGACCATAAAATGAATCAGTCGGACGGCGGACGGTCGTAAAATACGTCACGCGCCGTGATACAATCGGCGCCGACGACGGACCGAGACCGGTACACTGAAAAAAATCGGGGAACCCCATTTCTTACAATCTGACACCACATACTCCAAAATACTCCTAAATTAGGCTCCGTTTTCATGATTTTAGGATGTCATGGGTGTTGTGACACCCGACACGGGAGCCCCATTACCTTTTGACGCCGCAAAAATGTACATGACCCCCTTGGGAGAGGTTCGGCTAGCGAACTCCCCAAAAATTGCAGGCCAAAAAATTGGAGTGTCGCTGAGACACCCCCGTTGAAACCCCTCTGGGGTGTCATTATCCTGGAGTGACACCCCGTGTTTTCAGCTTCAAATCCTACCGATAGATGGCGCAAACTAAAGTTGGTAAAATCGGGACCTGTTTTTCACGAATGGCTGGTGCATGTTTGGAGCTAAGGCAAAAGCGTGCATAGCGTAGAGTGGCCAACTATATCATGATGATATCTAGACTGATTACCGTGTCATACGTTGGTCGTGCACACTACAGGGCGCCGCAAGGCCGCGAACGGAAAGAGTAACTCCTCACCCGGTTATAAATATAGTCTGAGATTCTCGTTCCGAAGGAACGAATCTCGTTCCGACCCCCTCCGGGCTGGACAGACAACTTTATCTCATGCGGGCTGCTCCCTTGGAGCGGCACCGCTGCTCCTGAGGGAGCGCACCCCGTAGCCGGGTGCAGTGAGTGCCTTGGGGCTGAGTGGCCTGTCCTCTGGACGGGTTTAGCCCCGGCGACTCACTAGGGTGCCTGCCCAGACCAATGTCTCCCCCTATATCCTATTATCCTCCCGGCTCTGAAATGGTCGCATTGGACCGAAAGGGCCTAACCCAACAACAAAACAAACGTTCCGAAGGACATTTAATCCTCGCCGGGAGTTTTTCGGAAGTATAGGAGAGTGAAACTTCTCTGAGAGATTCCCTGCTGAAGGCGCGCGGTTCCCCGCGTGGGGGTCAGGAACAATATGGGGAGTTATATCAGAAAAATAGGGGAGTTGAGCTGCTATATTTTACACCCTAATTTGGGAGTTTGACACCCTGTCGGGTGCTTAGGGACCAAAAAGGGGTGCTCGGCTGATATTTGAGGGGTGTCACCTGCAGTCTAACGGAACCCCATGTGGGCCGGCGCTGACCCCCCTTTAGCGGCTGCGACTCCCCACTATGCGTCGAAACCCTCCTGGGGTGTACGCCAAACACCCCATTTATAATAGCTCAGCGACTCCCCTCAAAACACCCCACTCGGGTGTTATTTTTGACATGACCGTCAATACCCCGTACAGGGTGTCATTTTTTCTTTCAGTGTAGGCGCGCCTGTCGACGGCGGCGGGGCGGGGGTGGGGGGAGTGAGAGGGAGAGGAAGCGGGCGGTCAGGGCAGAGAGGTCAGGGTGTTTGATGCTGAATCTGGAGACAAATGCTTAAATTTGCAGCTGATAGGTGGAACTGTGTCCCAAAATTTTTAGATCAAAAAGCAATGTTATGTAATGCGTTTGGATTTGCCTCTCCAGGTAGGTATCTGAATTTACAGTTGCAGGGTAAAACTGCAAATTTTTGCTAATTTTAGGCGCTGCAAGAGGGGCAAATGCCTCAAATGTCCCCTCGCCCTTTAGATCCACCAGTGAAGCCAGTGTTGAAAAGAAAGCCGTCTAAGCCAGCGCGCCTCCTGCCACCAAACCACCGCTACCTGTTTACCTCGGTAGCGACAATGGGTCCCAGCGCCCAGCTACAGCGAGACAGCGACGCCCAGCGCCCAGCTACAGCGAGACAGCGACGCCCAGCGCGAGCGGCGCGGTGGTGTAACAGCGGCTGTCGGGTGTTCTGAGAGCTGATTACGGGCAGGAGCTCACCGGAGCGTCTAACACGACCTGACCGCGACACCACGCCGGCCTATTAGAGCCGACATGAGACGCGGCCGCGCCTGAATTCGAGCCGAACTCGAGGCGCCTTGATAATCCGAGCTACCGTGAAGGTGAGTTCGAAACTTGCTTGAGTCGGGCTGAGCTCGAAAATCTGATCTTTACTTCGGGCGGAACGGCGATGGAGGCAAGCTGGGACTGACTTAAGCTGCCTTTGAGAATTGAGATGAAGTTTGAGGTTGGAATCTTATAGTTCAGGCCTTATTCCAGTCAGTTTCGAGCTGAATTTGGACCCCTTTAAGGCTCATTAAGCTGACTTGGAGATCATGCGGATGAAAAGAGAGCGAATCGCGATAGATGGATCCTTGGCACTGTTAACTTGATTACATGTAAGCGCGTCTTCATAAAGCTCCATCACAACTCCGTTTATCCATCTCCACTCCATCTATCCCCAGCCATCACCCCCCGCCGTCTGCCCGTCAGACTGACACGTCTCTCCCGCTGTAGCGCCATCCCTCCTACCCCGTGTCACTTCACCGTGTCCCCACTCCGGGCGGTCCACGCTCGCGCCGCGCCGGACCTCCCGACAAAGCTTCCTCCACGCGGCGCGGGCGGCCCTCCACAAAGCTCCCTCCCTCGGCGCGGCGCGCGGCGTGCGGCGCGGCGGCTGCGTCGCCTCTCGCCGCCGCCGCGCCGCGCTCGCCGCCGCTCGGGGAGGCGGGCGTCATCCATCTCTGGTGCGGCGCGAGTCGTTTATCTTTGGGACGGCCGACAGCGGGCCGACGCCGCTGGCGACATTAGCGACCGATCCCCTCTGCGGGGCGCCGCCAGCGACGGGACGACGGGAGGACGGACGGCTGGGCGGCGGACAGTGCGGGGCGACGGAGGCGGCGGGAGGTGTAGACCTGGTGGACGGGTTGACGAAGAGCTAGTGGAAACTCCCGACAAACGGATGGACGAACGTGGGAGCTGGAGGAGTTGGATTTTGGATGGGCGTTTGAAATGAAGACTTAATGAAGAGGACTCGTCAAGACGACTCGTATTTATCTCTATTTTTTTTAATTTCGCAGTCTCCCTTCACTAACCAAAGTACCCTTCATCAGGTCAGTAAATCCGCCCGTCCAACTCCTGCACCATAAGTCTTTCAAATGGCACCTCTCCTCCAGCTGACACACATCTCCTGCGAGACGAGTAGCCATCTGTCTTTGGTGCCGACAGCCGTGCCCGGATAATTAGCGAGTGGAAACACCGACTCATAAGTGGAAAACAATGGGAACGTTTTTGGTTATATTACTTTAAGTTGGCTACACATGTGTTTCGATATAAATCTTTTTCAAGCCATAAAGACAAAATAAAATGCAAATAATTCGCCTAAACATCAAAGCAGATTTAAAACTGAAAACTGAAACTGAGCAGATTTACGGCTGAACTTATTTTGCACGATCTAAAAACCAGAAGTGCAAAGTGAGAAGCGACGGGTGTGAAGCATTGCTATTTGAATTTTAATCTGTGCCGCAAACTATTTTGACAACTTTGATGTTTAGGCGAATTATTTGCATTTTATTTTGTCTTTATGGCTTGAAAAAGATTTATATCGAAACACATGTGTAGCCAACTTAAAGTAATATAACCAAAAACGTTCCCATTGTTTTCCACTTATAATTCAATTTGTCTATCTATATCAAACACCGACTCAGCCGTCATGCAGGGGAAATTTATGTGGGCCGTTTGAAGACGGACAGGGAGGGAGGGGGATTGAGAGGTCCTTCGAAGGGTGGGAAAGGGTGGTGAGGGGTTTGGTTAGTGTTGTGGTTGGCAGAAGATCCAGCATTTTGGACTTCTTTGCAACGGGACGCTATTTCTGATATCTCTTGGGACGTCAGAAAGAGTCCTCATCAGATTTCAACTTCAGCTTTGCATCCTTTTAGTTCTATCACCTCAGTAGTTTTTAGCTGTAACATGCTTCGAAAGACATTTGGCTGACAAATATCGAAATGCGGATTTACCAAGGCTTGTCTCCTCATGTGATAAACGATGATGGATCATAATGATGATGATCATGATTACAAACTACGATAAAAACCAGCACTCTGATTACCACCACGTCTATCAACCTCTGTAGGTGTCGGCTGTCGATTCTCAACATATCTCGGGTCATGACTGAACAGTGAACACATCACACCCCATACGACACACATCACATCACACCCAACACCCCCCCCCCCCCTCGCTCAGAGGGTCGGAGAGGCGGGGCGGGTTGAGTCCCGCCGACAGCTGCTGTGGCCTCCCGTGCTGCACGCCAGCGCACCGTGGGGACTTTTGCGATCCTAGCACGACATAAGTGGCAAATACGAGTATTTTGATTTCCACTTTCTTTATATTCTTTCTACGCAGAATTGTCCAGTGTATCCGAATCCGACCTTAAATCGCTTTAAAAATGATGACTTACACATCAAAATACGTCACAAAGTGAAGGGTTGCGCTGACTAGCACCGTGCTCCTAGGATAAGGCGAAAAATTACATGACAACGGAACGCCTGCTCACTCGTTTAATCAAGCACCAATCCGATGTTGCGACATGTTTTTATAATCTGTATTTAATGAGGAATACGAGCATATGCATGAAAAGTTCGAAAAATAATCCAAAGGTATGATTTTTGAATGAAATACAAAAAAATGTTGATATGCCACTTGTCTCGGAGATTTGACTCAGCAAATCATAGCCTTACAAAGTGAGTTACGCGGTGTTACGTGTGGAAACACATATCAAAATATTCTCCCATAAATTCTGCATTGGAATCAATTCTTATCTTTTGCCCAATTTTGCCCAAACAGCTACTACGAGACATCAAAGCAGAAGATGTCGCGTGGCTCCCAGCGCGGCGCTCCGCCGCGCTGCCCGGCGCCGCGGCGGTCAGCTGACTGCGGCGTACCGCCGCAGGAGTTACGCGTGGAAACACATATCAAAATATTCTCCCATAAATTCTGCATTGGAACCAACTCTTATCTTTTGCCCAATTTTGCCCAAACAGCTACTACGAGACATCAAAGCAGAAAATGTCGCGCGGCTCTCAGCGCTCCGCCGCGCTGCCCGGCGCCGCGGCGGTCAGCTGACTGCGGCGTGCCGCCGCAGGAGTAGTGTCGTGCTAGGAGGGGCAAAGACCCCACAGTGCAGCGGCGGCGCCTACCGGTCGCCCGTTTTTACCCGGCCAGGGGGCCGAGAAAAGAAACGGGAGAAGGATTGATGGTCGCCGCCGCTAGACGGGGCGGGTGGTAGACAGGAGGTGGTGCTGGGGGGGGGGGGTGCTAATGGATGGTGACAGTGGGTGGGGGGGGGGGAGTGGTGATAGGTGGCAGTTGTCATGGTGAAAGTGCACGGTGACAGTAATGACTGTGGTATTACGGGTAGGTAGTGGTGGTTAGTGGTGCTGGTATCACTGGGAGAAAGCATGGCGTTACATGACGGTGGTGGAACGTATTTTTTGTCATGAATGGGTGAATCATATTTGTCACAAATGTGATTTGTGAGATTGCGATTTGCATTGACGTTGCACAGTTGTGACTTGTAGTTGGAATCAGAATTGGTTAAAGAAATTCGCTTTGAAACTCAAATGCTCTGGTGAAGTTTACAGACACGATGAACTTGAAGGGTACATCAGATATTGATAAGCTCCATTTAACTATAAATGTTATGAAGTCTTTTTGGGTTAAATGAGTCCTTTTAGCTCCCCGTGAGCTTTTGACGCTTACCTTGAATCTATTCACGCACCAAACCCAACTCACCGCCTGTCAAGCGACATGTTTGTCTTGTCAGCACCGTGAACAGAATTGTAAACCCCCTCATTTTCACCTGTGTTGCCCTTGAAATCGACACCAACCCCGGCGCCGGGGGTCCTTGCGTCGCGTCGAAGCCGATGTACCGTGCATGTTAACACTTTTGCGTTACACAACTGCCTAGCACACCAACCCGGGACATTTGTCCGACATCGAGAACGCATTTGAGGATGCCCTTTTCCGCCAACGGTACACGCTCGCGAAGGGTCTTTACAGTAACACATGCGGCAGAATGTTCGAAAATCGCCTGATCAACCCAGGTACACTGTTTAGTAGTCTCGTGATGAAACCGCGTCGGAATCAAGAATGTTTGTAAATCCAATGACCAGCTCCAGCTACCATTAGTAACATTTCTTTATGCAAGAATCCGTTATGCAACGACGCCAACGTTCCCTCCGTTTCTGACTATGAGCCGCAATTAAGCATTCTCCGTTGAGCGCAAAAATTCATCCATTCAATCACTGTCAGTCGTGGCAGTACGGTTCTGATGAGTGTCCCTCGTTATAAGGCGGGTCGTGGCGGGCCGTGACTGACCACAAGCGCTCGTACGACGGGCGCCACATCAGTCACGGGCTCTTTGATGTTGCCGACAGGCCGCTCATGTGACCGACTGTGAGTGTGACGTCATTGGGGTGACGTCATACGGTCAGCGGTGACTGCTGTCGGTCTGAAGTTGTCGGACGGGGTTATGTGGTGGTCAGTGGTGACCGATCACAGGATCACGACGGGTACTTCCTTGAAGACATGGATGATGTCAATGGCATGAAACCTGGTCAGCCATACCGGCCCATACCATTGTAGCTACTTATTGACTGCTTGCTCTGCTTCTTAGATACAGCCTATGAAAATAAATGATTCAATAAATGATTGTAAGTTGCAGAGAATCCCTGAATTTCTGCATTGAGCGCAGCAAATCAACCCCCATTGAGTCAATTGACAGGTGCACTACCTACTTACTCCTGGCACTGAATCTTTCCTGGGATGAACGGTGACCACCTGCCGCTGTTCAAAACCACCTGGTCTCACCACCACCGTCCCAAACAAATATGGCGGGCGCAGCGTACTCCGGATCTACGGCTGTCAGCCAATCAGCTCTTTGGCTGCGGTGACGGCTCATCTGTTGTCTGGTGGCGCCACCTATTTAGGGCTGTGACACGTGCACAATGGGCGGAGATGTATCGTGGTGCTCGGGAGGTGCGGCTCTGAATGGGGGCGGATCTGCGGCCGGTGGAGCAGACAGGGGCGGATGTAGGAGGGCACGGGTTTCGGCCTACCAATAGGAATGGAAGTTTCTATGTCGAACTTAATGAAGGAGATTTTAGACAACCTTTTGCCGGCAGTGCTGTATTGCAGTGTTGTTATGCAGAAAATCAAAACCTTTTTTTACCACGTTTGATGGTGAGTAGTTTCACTACATAGTTCGTACGTAGCTCCGAGCATCTAGCAAGAAATATTTTAGAAAAGTGCGAGATCCTATTTTGTGTTTTCGAAGACTTGTCAAGTGGATCCCTGACGATCTCTTTGCCATCGACACCACCCCAACTGAACCAGTATCTCCCGACTACCACAGTCCACATCCCGCCTCAGTCCAGCTATCTCGGCCTCCGCCTCTGCGTCTGTCCGCCGCTGGTCCACTCAGCGGCGGTGGGGTTCGGTGACGATCGGTCCGGGCCAGCCCGACGGACCGACACGGACCGAAATGGATCACCGTGTCGGCCGGAGCGGTGTCTTTTAGACCGCTGATAGATGGTGGTGGCGCCGGGACGAGTTGTCCCCGTCTGAATGGCCATTGTGACCGAGGTGGAAAGGCTCGGCGCGGGGTGGGTGTGGGGGCCGATGACACCGGCTACCGGGCTTATGTTAGCTCGGTGATATGTGGTACTGTGTGACCCGACGCGTAGCGATGAAATGAAAAGCAATATGGGGCATTAATCAGCCCGTATGACAGGCGTAGATCGCTGAACGCTGGCGCAGCGAGCGCGGGCACTCGGGGAAGAGATTGGTGATGGATGACACCCTGTTTGTGCCGCGTCTACTGTGAGCTATGGGACACGGTGTGGCGGGTTTTGATAGCCTCTGTGCTGCATGTAGGAACATCCAGCTTAGTGGTTTTATATATCACGCCGGATTGTTCACGGCGCATTTCACTTACAATCTGTTCATCGATTGCCACTGATGATGGATGTTGTTTGCGGACTGGAGGTGCATTGGAATTGTAAAGCGCATGGCGGCCTCACGATTCGGACTCGGATCCGGTTCGGTTTGAACCGGAACGGGATGCGCCGAATCGGTTTCGTTCCGTTTCGTTTACAGCGTTCGTGACCCTGACTATGACATGCACTCGATCGTCAAATTGAGTTGCGTGCTTGGGTGTAGGACGCTGCCATGCTTTCCATCCATGAACACGCCAATGAAGTCAGTGACTGAGCAGAAGCTTAGTTATTTGACAGTGATATGGTTACTGGTTAATATCCGTTTTATTTAACAATAGTGACATGGTTGACAAATGGTGAAAAATTTAAATGTCCGAATTGAAGACTTAAAAAGTCGAATTGATTTGAAAAGGACATTTATGATGGGGTGCTAATCTACCAATTTGAAGGTGAAACATTCGACCGGTGACTCAGATTTATATTTTGCCTACATTTCTCATGTAAATTTTAATGAACATGACTGATGGGTGATTTGGCTGTAAAATCTAAGCTATTGCTAATGGTATTTGTATTTCACTTTCTTCAGTTTATATCCTCATCCGTCTCCTACCACCGCCACGATTTCACACACACATGGCCACAGTAGCCTTCCCACGTGCCACGCGTTCGCCCTCTGTCACTGCCTCGTGGGGGTATCTCCCACCCCTCCGTCCCTCCCCTCCGATCTCTGCCCCCCCCCCCCTCCGCCGACACCTGATCATTCATCAATGCCGCGCCCTCACCACGACAGAGTCGGCTCAAAACACGATTTTCCGCCCCGGCCTCGGCGTCACTATCAATCCCCCTCCAACAATGGGGCGACTCGGGCCACGCCGCGGCGGCTTCTTCAAAGGCGGCGGCGGCGGCGTCAAAGGAGCCGTCCGCGGCGGACAGAGAGGTCAGGGGTCAACCGACCGTGACGGGTCACCGCAGGGGGGGGGGCACCTGGTGGTGAGGTGACAACTCGGCAGGGGTGGAACCAGGGGGGGGGGGTGGGAAGGACACGAGATCCGGTCTTTTTCCAGGCTGGCCGAATGTCTGTTTTCTTTCTTGGATTTTTTTTGGCTTTAGATTGTGATATTTAGTTGGACTTGTTGATTGGTTCACTGCTGATCAAAAATGGCCAACGATTGCGTTGTGCTACGCTGCATATTCTGTAGGATTTATTGATGCTTCGTAGACAATGATTGTGATTTGTAGGATCAGAGTTTAGCAGAATATCCAGGCTGTCTAACCACACGCAACGCTCAAAAACCTCCAAAACCTTTGTAAGTCGGAAAGGCGTTAGACATCAGAGGCATAGGCGGCGGAACGGGGAGGGCACCGGGGCACCGTGCCCCCCTTTGATTTTGGCATTTTAACATTAGCCCTATGGGCGTTGCATGGAAAGAATGGGACCAAAGGTCGGCAGTGCCCCCCTTTAATTGAAGGTGTTCCGCCGCTACTGATCAGAGGTCACAATTCTAACCGCTGCGCTCGTTTCTTTCGCTCGTACTCGGTTCACCTTTGTCGTGACCTAAACACGCCTCTGACGGTAATGAGACGAGTCTATGCTGCATCACTGGATCATTAACTGAATGACTGCACGCTGTTTGAGTGGAGTGACTAGCACCGCAAGTCGTTTGGGTAATGGAGATTCAATGCACCGAGAAAGTTAGGCCCTTCTTCAGACAACGCACGTGGGCGGGTCGATAGGTAATTGAGGGTATGTTCTTAGTGGACATACTGGATAATTGGACATTGGGGATATATTCTTACAAGACCTTCTAACAGGTTCACTGTCTTCCAGGGGTTCAGCTATAAAAGGATTGCTCAGCTTGTATGTGCTTTGCCTGGGTGTTGTTCGTTGTAGATTTCTCTGCTAATGCTGAGGTGCGTTTGCGGTCACATATGTCTGTATTCTGTAAAAGTGCAGATGTCCCAAAACCACCGACGCGCTTAATCGGCTTTGGGCCCCGCTTAGGTTATCCTGAAGTCGTCCTAGGAGCCATCTAGGGCCATCTGAGGCGCCCCCTCCAATCAGACCTCCCAGTTGGCGGACTGAGCTGCCAAATTGCACATCGCGTCCCTCCCGTGACCAAACACCGTGATTAGGGACGATTCATATTCCGACTCCGGCCGGCGATTATCAAGATTCCGCCACCTTTATATGAGAAAGATGACTTTCGTCGGCCGTGTGGCCATTCGGCGGGCGTTTTACATCTAAGGGCGCCATAAAAAGTTGCCCGAAATCCACTTCTATTTCCTAAACGGCCGGAGAATCGCTTTAGAACGAGCCGCGGCCGCCGCCGGGGCCATATCAGGACATTTTATTGTTTTTATTGCAGATATTTGGTGGGCTTGATAGCGCGGCGGCAGTTTCAACCTGGAGGAAATCTTCCGTGAGCCGAAAGTACCGCCGGTGATGTGAGCACGCGCGTCCGCACGAAAAATTGGACACTCGTGGAGATTGTTCCGCGTATTACGCCGGCTAAGAGGCTTCTTCGGATGGCGGTTGTGTGGATAGAAGCTTTTGTTAGGCGTTAGGTTTGTTTTGTCGTTTTGCTCTTCTCAAATGGTGTGACATCTTGCGTTGGAACATTTCATCTACGTGCGGCAGCACTCTTGCGACTTTTTAGGATCTCCTTACAATTAATTTGTTTTTAGTTACCCAGGAAAAATGTTATCAAAATGCGACTTGTGACTCAAATCCAATATAATTTGAAGATTAAGATATCGTGATTGTCTCATGTCTGTTTGTGTATGTTTTGTGAGATTATATGCAAGATGCTTTACATGGTTTTCGGTGTCGAGTTAATTTGATTATGTTCCTCTTCATTTGAATCCCATCTTCTGATGGCTTCTGGCTCATACCTCAGATCCATCCCGTTCTCTGTCAGTCCAAACCCGTTCCGAACCGCGTTCCCGATCTAAACAAACCCGCCACGTCTTGTTATCGCTGGCGGCGAACATTTCACGCACCATTGGCCCAACTGATGCGGCGGCGTTCGTCATGTGATATCGAAAATGGCCGCCACTCGTCATCCCGATGGTACTCCGGAGCGGCGGGCTCGCCGGCGGTGGGGCGGCGGATGACGGCCAATGGGCGGCGGTTGATAAGTGATATGTTTGGGGTGATTGGGACGGGCGAGGACAGGATGGATGGGAGCGATTGGAAAATGTCAGTGATTCGATTTTTTAGATTGGTTTAAAGGAATATGGTGGCAGCTTCAAAGTTTCGGAGTTTGTGGTGACTGGACTGCTAAGTGATTTATTCGCACTTAGCCCTCGTAATATCAAAGTAAATGCTAATTATAATATGACAGTCCTTTTGGGTTTGCTGGCCTGGCCCATATTTTGCGGGCCTCGTTTTTCGAGCCACTGACACGTCTTCGAACTGCATCACGCCCTCGCATTTGGTCTCGCACGGATAGTTCAAAGTTCAAACCCATGATTCTCAACTAGCATCATCACACAGCCTCACATTACGAGTATCTATGCCTCTCTTCGATGACTCAGATTTGTGTTCCATATCTCGTCGACAGGCGTGGGTGCCTCCGGCGACACCCAATACCTCGATCACTGCGACCCTGTGGCCGCGCCGGGTCTGTTTATGCCCCCGGGCGCCCCCGAGTGCCCCCCCCCCCTCCGGACGCCCCCACAGGCGGCGGGCCCGGTGCCCCGGGGCTCGGCTGCCGGTGTGTGATTTATCGGCCGCTGCAATGTATGACATGGCGGGGACAGATGGTGCCCAGCCGGCCTGCTTCAGCCATGGATGGAACGCAGACATCCTCTCTGAGCTGGGGTTACGGAGGTGCAGGCCTCCGCGATTGGGTGTGGGGTAGTGATGACAATGTCAAAGGAATATTGTATACTGTATATATTAAACAAAATGCCAACACAGTGAGGGAAATGTGTTTGCCTGAACGTACTTGGGATATGAAAAAAGACAAAGCAAAGCAGCTTCGTACCGAATTCAGAACATTGGAAGCCTAAATTCATGACATGAAAATAGACCAAAGAAATGGACCTCGAATTTCGAAATGCAAAGTGCTCACCCAGCCAGCAATCCCACTCCGTTCCCGATCGGGATTTTCGGACTCAGCCCGCACCACCCCGATCGGGACCGGAGTGGGACGGGATTGGGAAATGAGACACTTTGTACGGGCTGGAACGGTCCGTATATCCCAACCTACCCCGCACGGCCGGTTGGGAGATCCCGCACGTATCCGGACCGCCTTATGACGTTTTAACAAGCGCTGAACTCCGATCCCGATCGGGATTCCCCAAATCTCCCCGTACAACCGGTTCGGAAATCCCGCACGCATCCGGACCGCCTTATGGCATTTTAACAAGCGGTGAACTCCGATCCCGATCGGGATGTCCCAACTCGGCCCGCACGGCCGGTTTGGGAATACCGCAGGCATCTGACATATTAACCGCAGTCTTATAACCGCAGATTGCTGTTATGCAGATGCGACCACTTTGCTTGCGCCACCGCAACCCCCTCGCCTCTTCATTATTCTCCAACTCAACCTTTATAATGCCTGCACGACAAAATGAATTACATTGGACACTGAAATATATTCACAAATTTACTGGTTGCACACAGGTCAAATTTTCACAAATTCACAGCCTGGCCAGCACATTCGTGGCGTCGGCCATCATCTTAGCGCCGCTGCAAGGGGCTGGCACAGCGGACTCACTTCCGGTGTTCACAGTCATTATAGCAGGCCTGCGCCTTGTTCGTGTCGGCTCCTCTGCGGACAGTGTGTCCGTCTGCCGTCACGAGCTTCAGAGAGCCACCGCGAAACTAGACGGCTGGCATCTGGTCGGGCGGTTCACCACTGTGCGAAGAGAGCATCTGAAAATGACCAAGAGGTTATTAATCAAAGTCTTGGACACACTAAAAATCACTAAGAAATAACCCACATCTGACATTTCACATGGTATGCCTGGTAATTCAGGTTTCAAACCTACAATGCAACCATTAACGACACTTGACAATGAGACCAAACATCTTCTGTCCATGATAACTGATCAAACATGCGACAGCACGAGTGTAATTCACATGCCGTACAACCACAACGAACATAACAATTTCTATTACCTATAGCTTTCCCGCTCCCTACATCACGGATGAAGTGTGCACTATACTCACCCTGTTCTCAAAGACGGACTGATTTCCCTGCAACGACAACAGTTGAACCGACCGCTTGCTAGAGCCAGTTCAAAAGCAATATCCTGAGGCAGCAGCTCAAAGGAGGGATCGACACTTGACCAACGCGGCAGCTGGACTGGCCGCTGCGCTCAGAGGACGCGTCTGCCTGCACGCGGCCCATCTGATTGCTTTTCCAGGCTTTCTGGGCCACCGGATATGGTGCCCGAAGCGCCTTCTCAGATCGGTTGGGATAACAACGTAAATCACAAGCCTGTCTAAACATGGGATTCGATTGGGCTATCCGTACCGCGTCCCAACCGATTAAGCATGCGGTCCGGAAATCCCGAGTCGCCCCTACCGCCGGCCATCGAGGTCCGGTATCGATTGGGACAACCCAAGCCTACCCAACCCGGTAGGGACAAGTCGGGACATCCGGAGCCTATCCCGACCGTCCCCAACCGCACCCCGGACGAATTGCTGGCTGGGCACAATGGTATCAGGTTGTTATAAGTAGAAATGCGTAACATTTGGTGTGATATTGACATCTATAGGATGCAGCGAACCACTCCGCCGGGCGCCGTGCGTCGTGTGAAGCGGAGGGCGTAGCAGCAGCTGTCAACGGCTTCGGGTCATCGTCTGTTGGCCGGATCTTACCGGCACTGTGAGCGAACGCTGATTGATGGAACCCGCTGATATGGCTCGCTGGTGTTTGCTCTCGTCAGAGCTGACGTGTGGTGTCGTCAGAGCTGTCATATATGATATTTCTTCTAGCGGTAATTGTTGTGTCGTGAGATTTGTCCGTGTTACTTCATAGCTGAGACTTTATCTTGGGTTAGAGCTTGTATTGCGCAGTCAGTCGCACTACGTCGGACACACAACCTTTCACAACAACCAGCCATATATGGGTAACAGAGAGGCCCCGTGAAAAAGGAAGACAACAACTGACACGTCCTCTAAAACACTGCAATAGCTAAAGTCCTGCCGGCCAGCTTGGTCAAGGCAAATACACAACACTCCTCCCCACTAAATTAAGCTCCAGCTTTTGAAATCACACGAAACCAATTTTTAGAAGCCAGCACACAGATCACATACATACATCTACATAAGCTTCGGCTACAGGTTGAGGCGTTTCACTGGTACCCGTGTCCGGGTGGAGCGCCTCAGCACCACTTCAGGCTCCGGCGCCGGCTGTCGGGTTGATAGCGGCGCTGGACCTCTGGGCGAGTCAGCGGCCTGTTCAGCAGCAGCTCCTTCGCGCACGGGCGTCGGCTCGCGTGCTGGTTCTTGTTGAGCTTCCGGGGGAGATGACAACGGTTCCTGCTCTGCAGACAGCGACTCAGGGCGGGCCGTCTCCGGAACAACGATTTCCCGTCGGATGCCTTCGTCATCGTCTTCAGACATAGTCGGACGCGGATGACGAGGAGACGCCATTGGGATTTTCAGCAACTGGTCGATGTGGCGCTTCCAGACCTGGTCATGTACCTGAACCAGGTAGTGCTTGGTCCCTACCACATCCATCACTTCTCCCTCCGCCCATTTTCCGCGACCGCGGTAGTCTCGGGCGAGGGCCGCGTCACCGATGGCAACCTGTCGAGGTTGACCATGACGTCGCTCGACTTGCGTTTGCTGCTTGTCCTGGATTTGAGAGGTCAGATCAGGCTTCAGAAGATCTAGCCTCGTACGTAGCTGTCGTCCCAACATCAGTTCGGAGGGCGTTCTTCCTGTAGTAGCCTGTGGAGTGTTTCGATACGCCATCAGGAAGTTTGGCAGGTTCATCTTCTTTCCACTTGTGGCCTTCAGGTAGCCCTTGAGACAGCCAACAGCTCGCTCTGCTGCTCCGTTCGTTGCGGGTTTGAACGGTGCGGTTCGGACATGCCGAATTTCATTCCGCTTCAAGAATCCTTCGAATTCCTTGCTCACGAGTTGCGGTCCATTGTCTGTGACGATTTGGTGAGGTAGGCCAAACCGTGCAAACACATTCAGGAGATACTCGATAGTCTTTTCTGATGTGATGTGCTTCATTGGAGCGATTTCCATCCACTTCGAGAAACTGTCGATGAGGACAACGTACAGCTTCCCATCAACTGGGCCAGCGAAATCCAGATGGATTCGCTGCCACGGACCCTTTGCAAACTCCCACGGATGTAGGTCCGTACATGGTGGTTCAGCTCTCTTTTGCCAGCATCCTTGGCATCTTCGTACTTCTGCTTCAACTTCTTTGTCCATGTTTGGCCACCAGACGTGCATCCTGGCCAGCTGCTTCATTCTGACCATTCCTTGATGACCTTCATGTAGTTCTTCAAGAACTCTTTCCCTCAGATTCGGTGGAACTACCACTCGACAGCCCCACATTAGGCATCCTTGCTCCACCGTCAGCTCTGTTTGTCTGACCTTGAACGCATGTAGAGCTTCTCCGACTTTGTCTGGCCATCCCTTGTTTACGAAGTTGACCACTTTTGCGAGCAGCGGGTCTCTTGTCGTCTCACGCTGGATCGCTGCAGCAGTGACTGGGTTGAGAGAACTCAACTGGCCAATTAGGCACACGGTGCATTCATCTTCTGGTGCACTTGAATTCACCACGGAGGTTCCTTTAGGTAGACGTGATAGCCAGTCTGCTACTGGTATCTGTTCAGACCTCCTGACTTCCACGGTGAAGTCGTACTCTGCCATTTTCATTGTCCATCTCTGAATTCGGCTTGCTGCTAACGTTGGCAGTGGCGTTTTGGGACCGATCACCTGAGCCAGTGGCTTGTTATCGGTCACGAGTTTGAAGTGACGTCCGTACAGAAACTGCTTCAGCCTTTCGAATGCCCAAACGATGCAGAGTCCTTCTTTTTCGATTTGTGAGTACTTCTTTTCATGTTCACTGAGTGATCTCGACACGTACAGCACAGGTCTTTCGGGAACACCCTGCACCAGGACTGCCCCCAGACCATGTGGACTGGCATCGGTGATGACAGTCACCTGTTCCTTCACGTCAAAGTGTCGGAGCACTTCAGCAGATGCCAGGCGGGCTTTGATTCTCGGGAAACTTTCTTCACATTCCTTT
The DNA here is from genome assembly GCF_019059575.1 of Amphibalanus amphitrite. Taxonomy (NCBI): domain Eukaryota; kingdom Metazoa; phylum Arthropoda; class Thecostraca; order Balanomorpha; family Balanidae; genus Amphibalanus; species Amphibalanus amphitrite. The sequence continues at coordinate 256,781 of NW_024882095.1, forward strand.
AGACATAGACGTGCATTGAAGCCATCCACGATACACTCGTGGCTATTACGGCCGCTCGTACAGGGCTAAAACTCTGCATGGGAGACATAACATGCAGAGTTTTGACCTTTGACCACTTCCATTCTTTGTCCTTCTTCAGGAGTTCATTTAGTGGTTTCGCCATCTTCGACAGATTTTCCAGGAACTTGCTGTAAAACGTTACAGCTCCCAATAACTCACGTAGTTCTCTTTGATTTGTTGGCGCATTTGCCTCCAGCACCGGCTTCACTCGCTCGGGATCAGGTCGGATTCCGTTTGCACCCAATCGCACTCCCAGATAGCGAACTTCCTTCGCCATGAACTGACACTTTTCCTTCTTGAGGCGCAGACCGTTTGTTTTCAGGATCTGCAGCACTTCATCCAGCCGCTTCAAGGCTTCTTCTTCAGTTTTTCCTGTGATGAGGATGTCGTCCAGCAGACATTTGACACCTGGTAGTTTCTTCAAGATTCGGTCCATCGCTCTCTGAAAGAGCATTGGAGCTGACGCGACTCCATAGGGGAGCCTCAGCATCCGTTTCAGTCCGAACGGCGTGTTCAGGTAGCACAGTTCCTGACTTTCTTTTGACAACTTCATTTGCAGATAGGCTTGCGACAGATCCACCACAGATACGAACTTTGCAGGTCCGATGGTTGCCAGCAAGTCTTCGGTCTTCGGCAGAGGATGCACCGGTACGTTCAGGTACTGGTTCAGCGTCACTTTGAAGTCGCCACAGAGTCGTACGCTTCCATCTGGTTTGGGCACCACAACCAGTGGTGTTGCCCACTTCGGCGTTGGTTCATCATCTCGAATATCTTCGATTACTCCCAGCGTCTTCCATCTTTCCAACTCCTTTTCCACTGCATCAGTCAGACTGTAAGGTACTGACCTTGCTGGTTTGAAGACGGGCTCTGCGTCTTTCTTCAGTTCCAGATCAGCTTCCTGACCACTCATTGTTCCCAGTTCATCACTGAAGAGTTCTTCATGTTCCTTCAGCACTTCACTCAGCTTCTTCATATTCTTTTGTGGTTCAGGTTTTTCTTTCACTTGACCTACCAGACTTGACCAGTTCAGCTTGATTTCATGCAGCCAGTTCCTTCCGAGGAGGCATGGACCATTTCCTCCCACTACATATACTGGCAGTTTCTTCATTTGACCTTCATACTGCACATCCACTTCTGTCATTCCTCTGACAGGTATTTCATGTCCTGTGTACGATGTGAGCTTACATCTGGTTTTCTTCAAGTTGAGGCCTTCAGCCTGCTCTTCTGGAATCATGGTTACCGGACAGCCAGTGTCCACAATGAACGTGACGTTCTTCTCGTTGACAGCCATGTTCACTTTGATGGCTTCCTTCCCTTTTGATGTGCTTTGGTACACACACAGATTTTCTTCAACTTCATCATCTTGGTCTTCTTTTTCCACATTCAGCGTTTTTCCATTTCTGCATGCTGCTTTCAGATGTCCTTGTTTCCCACAGTTGTGGCATCTGACGTGGGGTGGTACCCTGCAGAACTTGACCAGGTGGTTCGTTTTCCCACACCTGAAGCAATGTCTCCTTTCAGTTTTCTCTAACTTCCACTTCCTGTTTTCTTCATTGTTTTCATTTTTCCATGTCTTCCCTTGACCATTTTCATTTTTCCATGTCCTCTTATCTTCATGGCTCTTTCTTTCATTTACATTCCATGGTTTCCTTCTTTCCTTCAGTGATTCATTTCTTTCTTTGTTCTGCCACTTCACCTTGTTCACTGCTTCTTCTTCTGCACTTTTTCCCATTCTTCTTACTTGTTCATTCACTGTTGCGTCAGTTGACCATATCATACACTCAGAAAACACTTTGAGAACATTTTTGAATAAGGGCTCATATGAGTGCCAAAACAGGGCTCAAATCTGTATGATTTTAAAATCGGGATCAGTTAGGCGCCCTTTTCGGGCTCAAAGTACATTAGCCCCGAAAGCGGCATCAGTTCGTCTTCCTTTTCGGGCTCAATTCGAGCTGCGTTTTAGGGCTCCATACGACATTCCGCCATTCCGTCTTTTGCTGTTTTCAGTGCCATGTGTTGGTGTACCTACCGCCGTGATTTCAAAATGAATGGTAAGTTATTAGTTATCAGTTATCGCTATCTTTTAGAAAAAATCAAGATGTTGATGCTCATGCCATTTTAATCCCTTATCAATTAAAATTGTGGTGGCATTTGTTCAGAAAAGGTCTGATCTACAATTGTGGCGCCGTTGATACGAATACGCACGGGTTTGATTATTCGTTTTTCTTGTATTTGCGCCACATGAAAGCATCATATCTGGATTCAGGATGTCAAATAGTGTAAGAATGTGCAAAAATTTTGTCTGGTTCTTCGTGATGATGTGATTGAAGCAATGCTTTCAAGGGTAGGTAAGGATTTTGTTACTTGTTCGTAATGGTTATCTTGATGCTCAACTAAAATTAATCCTAACCTTGCCTACTAACCTATTAAGTTAAACTTAGTACCAATACCTACCAACCTACAACCTATTTGGATCTTTCATATACTTATAACATGCTGCTGCTTCTGCTAACATGCTGCGGAATGCTGGTTGACATGATGGAATGCTGGTATGACAGTGTTCCATGTTTCAGAATTTTAGGTGAATAACCACACATGATGGGGAAAATGTTTTCATCCTAAAAATATGACAAGTGGCTTTATTTCATCTTTGCTAAAAAAAATATGTCAAAAGTTTGATTCAACAGCCAGCCGCCAGGTTACGCATGACTTGACAGTTGATGCATCTACTCTACATCATTTCATTTCAGATCCTGTGAAGGTTCTGACAAAATCTGAGGTAAAAATGGCATTATGCAGTTTTGCGGAAAGACTAAATCTATCTCATTTTGTCTTCAGATTTTTTTTTATTGGGACACCCAATTGAAATCCAATTTTTGAACACTGTGACACCATGCCTGTGTGCCAAGTAAGAGGAAGGGTCTACAAGTATACATCAAGATAACCAATTATGGACAAGTTGAGACTTGAGTCATGAGCTCTTATTTGTGGTTACAATACCTTCAACTGCATGATTTTGCACAACTTCCATACAGGCATCCAGACTGGAAAAGGTTCAAGTCCATACTTATTCTGGTGCTTGAATATGGCAGTTCAAAGATGGAAGGCATATGATGCTACAAAATGAAAAAAATAATTCAACTTACAAAAAATAGGTATTCATATCTATCCTAAACTAAACTAACCTAAACTTACCTAACCTAATCCAACCCAACCCAACCACCCCAACCAGCCCAGCCCAGCCCAACCCAGCCCAGCCCAGCCCAGCCCAGCCCAGCCCAGCCCAGCCCAGCCCAGCCCAGCCCAACCCAACCCAAAACCTACAGTCTAAAACCTAGAGCTAAAACCTGCAGCCCAAACTGGAAAACATCCATATGGTACGCCGGACGCCCGTGAAGCCGTCATGCGCCGAAGTTCGGCGCAAGCTATTTTGCAATTTGCGCTGAAATTTCTGCATTATTTGCGCCGAAGGTTAGTGCCCTTTTGCGTCAAAATTAAGCCACTTATACAAAAAGCACGTTTACATCTGCTGGCCAAGGTTTTATAAACCAGACAGAACGCTCTGGGCCTTAACCACTCCTGACTCCCATGTTTGAGCGTCCAAATTAGTTGATGTTTCCGTGGAAGCTGAATACCACAATACGTGTAGCGCACTGTAGCATCGTGCCGTGAAATAAGGCTCGGGACGGAAGTTCCGGGGTCACAAAAATTGGTGTGGCGGTGTTGTCGCGGCTGGCGGGCTCCAGCAAGGGGTTTAAGTTTACGACACCACTCTTGTTTCAGGAGAGGTGTCAGCGATTCGAGACTACTTGGGCATGCGGGCAGCGGGGTCGGCGTGGCTGCCTGCGGCTGCGGCCACACATCTTGGCGTCCTGGAGGCGGAGATGCTGATGGTGGCATGAGTCATCACTGGCTGCCCGATTTCCATGCTCCAAGACTCGCCGTGAGGGCCGAGGCGGGCGTCGTGCCGATGGAGAGATGAGGAGGGATGCGCTGGCATCGCGCCTACTGGCGAAGGCGCTCTCCCTCCCGTCGGAGGACCCGCCGCGTCGTGGCGGAAGCCCCCCCCCCCCCAACCGTGACTGAAGTCAGTGACCGGCTGGAGAGAGCGCGGGGGAGCGGTGTGGGACCACTGGAGTGGCGCTGCCCGCCGAGGCGCGCTTATCCACGAGACTGCCCCCGTAGACGCCAACAGACGGCGTCACGGTCCACCTGGACCTGCTGCCGATCGGGGCGTCCGCGACAGCGAGGAGGAGTGCTGCGGAGGCGTGACTGGGAGCGCTCCCCCAGCGTGCGACGTGGGCCTGGGTCGACGGGTCTGCGACCGGGGGAGTAATAGGAAGGCGGCGCTGGGGTCCTCACCGAGCACCCAGACAGTACAACATTGGTACTGCGGGAGGCGGCGGGGAGGATTTGCTCCATTTACCGATCTGAGATGGTGGCGCCCAAAACGGCAAAGCAACATCTCCTGAAGCACCCGTCCTTCGAGGAAGACCCCATAATCATTTGCTCCGACTCGCAGGCGTCGCTGGCGACGCCACGAGGTGGACAAGTGGCCCAGACACCCCCCCCCCCTCATCCCCTAGGTGACGCCATCTGGGAGTATATGATGGCCCTAGTGGCTGTAGGGGGCCGAAGAATCCACCATAGAAGGAGGGCGGCGATAGCCCGATTAAGCTGGGCGTCCAGTGGAGCCTCGGCTCTATCATGGGCATTGGGCAAGGACTCTGCGAGCACCCCCGTCTCCTCCATCTTCGACGGCACTCCAGTCAGAAAGCTGTCCCCACCCGAGTTTCCCAGCAGCATGGGCCACATGAAACCGAACAGCGCCGAGCCGCTCGACGCTGAGGACCAGGCGAGAGTAACAGTGAAAAGGTGAAACGCTCGAAACGGCGCGCGCCGCCGGCCGAGGGCGCCGAGCCGGCCCAGGCCGGCTGCGGGTCAAACAGAAGCCGTCTCCGCGGCGGCCGCCCAGTGACAGCGACTCGGACTGACGTCGAGGCACCGCTGCCGCCTCCGCCGACCAACCCGCCGCCCAGCAAGGGCAGTTTGAAGGCGGCTGCGCCGGTGAAGGTGGCGCGGCCTGGCAGGGGCCGCGGCCGGCCCACTCCCAGCTACCCGTCCCGCGAGGTGCTCAGTACCACCGACTCGTCCGATTCTGAGGCAGCGCCGTCGGCGGGCCGCCGCCAGCAGTGACGACGACCGGCTGGCGGCGTTCGCGCGGGACTTGTCCGACTCCTGATACTCGGACTTGCCGCCCAAACTGGACGCCGGCGGCGTGAGCACCAGCAACGCCAATAAAAAGTCCACCTTCATCCGGCTCTTCTCGCACCGTGTCAAAAGGACTACGCCGCGCGGCCGGCCGGCCAACTCGAATGAGCGCAGCGAAGGGCACACGTCCCCGACGGCGGCACTGGCGCCTCCCGCCGCGCCGCTGCCGGCGTTGCTGGCAACGCCGATCCAGGCCCATCGATTTCTACTGTTTTGTTGCCTACGTGCCGCTGCCGCCGCTCAGCCAGCACAATGGCGTGCCGGTGTTGCGCTGTCGGATCGAAAAGCGGCTCGTGCAGCGGACGGACGGGTGCGGCCCGCGCGATGAGCCGCCGCCGCACACCGAGCTGCGCCGCGCGGACGTGAAGGTGGAGCTGGCAGCGGCCTGCTCAGTCCCCTCAACGGCGTCGACCGGCTCTCCGGCGATTTGCGGTCAGAAACGCCGCCGCTTCTGGGACCAAGGTGTCAGAGCGCGGCGCTGCCCGTGAGACGTAAAGTTAGCACAGGCAATGTCGTCTGCACTCCTTGCAGTTCATGTTGAATACACAACCATGTTGCGAAGTAATAGGCGCCGGGTTTTTCAGTTCATAGAACTTTTTCCCTGGCTATTACACCCCACAACCGAACACTGACACCTTGCACAAGTATGACTGTGTGTATGAATGTTAATAAATACATGAACCAATGTTGTGTTTTCGGTTCCAGTACCTTCTTTGGGCACCTCGGCAACAAGTAAGTAATCCGTTAGCTTTGCCACACCTAAGATAGGCTCCCACGTTGTTATTTGCTCCCGGGTTAACATAAACCGGTTTAACGTAACTTTTGCATCCCGGCCAAAATTGCCGGTTAACTGTCCCACCGCTCGAGACTGGCGCTAGGCTGGCCGAGCAAAAAAAAAGTTTGTCCGCGGCTTCGTCTTATTCGCAGCTGCTGGACACGGGGGAGGGGGGAGGAGGGGCTGCATCGGACGAAAAGCGGGCTCTGGTATTAACTGGATTTTTTGCCAGCTGGCGCCGTATGGTGGCGCTAGCAGAGCTTCTTACATATCAATGCTAGATATAAAAGAATGAATATTTACCAATCAATTTTTCATTTAAAGCCATTTGAAATATTTATGTCCATCTTACTACCGCGCTTAGGTATATCTAAAATTAAATACCTTTCGTGCGTCGCCAGCTGGCCAGCCAGCTGACGCAATCCAGCTTTTACCAAAGCCCCGAAAAGCGATGACGTGAGCCCTAATATTGGCTTCACCACACAATTTGAGCCCTCAAACTGGAATCAGGTGAGCTCGAAAATGGGGATCAGGCTGAAAACTGGTATCATAGTGAGACTAGTTTTAGAGCTTGACACCGATAATGGGTACTGACTGAGCTCTGTTTCTGCGATCAATGATACCGATTTAAGGGATCGTATGAGCCCATGTGGCGCTAGCTCAGAAAGTATTCTCGAAATGTGCTGTCTGTTTTGAATATGGTACATTAGCCCGAAAACTGGTCTCTGAGCCCAAAAATCGGGACACTGTTTTCTCAGTGTAATGGCACGCGATAGGGTCAGCACTCTTTCCTTGAGCATTGACTCCTTGACCTTGGAGGATGGGCACGTTGCCAAGAGCTTGTCCCTGATCAGATTGTCCATTTCCGAAGCTTCAAAATTGCATTTCCTTGCTTGTGTTTTCAGTTTAGCTACATACTCCTCTACCCTACCTCCTTCATATTGCATCATGTTGAAGACATGACGCTCCACCACCGTGTTCACTTGAGGCTTGAAATGCTTTTCCAATTGTGCTCTCAGTTTGACGTATGCGTCAGTTACATCAGCTATATCAGGCAGCGTATCAACAATTTCTTGTACATCCGGGCCAAGAAGATGCAGCACGATGTTCACTTTTTGAGCAGATGATTCAATATTTTGAGCACCCATGTAAATTTCAACTGATTTGATCCAATTACCAAAATCCTCACCTTTTTGCATACCCGGTGGCGGTGGCAGACTCGTAGCCATTTTAATTTTATTTTTGAGAGTTCAAATACGGAATTTAACCACTTTAACTTGTTTTCCTGGTTTCTTTTTCACTTTCTTTCCTTTTTAACAACTCCTTATATCTTCATTTGCATCGTAATTCAGCTTTTCTTTCCTTGCGACAATTGTTGCGCACTTGTGACATTCCTTTAATCTCCTTTTAGCTCTTATTCATTTTATCTCAGCTTGATCTCACTTTTTGATTTCTTGATGTCATCCTTGTCGCCAATTTTGTTGTGTCGTGAGATTTGTCCGTGTTACTTCATAGCTGAGACTTTATCTTGGGTTAGAGCTTGTATTGCGCAGTCAGTCGCACTACGTCGGACACACAACCTTTCACAACAACCAGCCATATATGGGTAACAGAGAGGCCCCGTGAAAAAGGAAGACAACAACTGACACGTCCTCTAAAACACTGCAATAGCTAAAGTCCTGCCGGCCAGCTTGGTCAAGGCAAATACACAACAGTAATGATCGGTGAATTGGTGATTCCTTGTTATGATGCTGCGGTTCGGAATGACGCCATGTGATGTGTTGAAGCGGCTCGAAGAGGATGATGTTATCGTTTATTTGTGTTGGGTTTTCGATGGCTGAGATATTATGGCCATTCCGCATGTAACAAACCCGTTAGATACGGACCATCAATGATTTTGTAACATTATTTAATTACTCGAATCCATGGTGCATGCTAATAACAGGTCTTCGATTGGTGTTTATCACTTGTAATATCTGTCATTGCGAAGTTTTACATTGCCCAACTACATTGTTTGCAAGCACAAAGGCCATTGATTACTGAACAGTGATTTAGCACATTTACCAATGTCCATTGCTACATGGAAAAGTTTCGAACACGCTATCTAATAAAACCTACACCCCCTAGCAGCCGTTTTCTGTAGAAGGCACAAAGCACAGGTTGATATTAGCTTTAGGAAAAGTCAACAGTTTTATGTAGTGTTCACCCATTCTCTATTACGTGCTTCTGATTTGCTAGCCAGCATACCTTACAATGTAAGGATGCATTTTGCCCGCATATTGTTTTTTTTTTGCAATAAGCCCTCCCACTCTTTGTTTCTCAACCCCTTCTCACAGAACTTTTAACTTAACTCCAACCCCTCTGCAATCTGCCACCGCGGCCAGTGCGGCCAACTGCGGCCAGCGCGGCGCGTTGGCGTCGACAAATACAGTTGTCGGCGGCGGAAACGGCGCAATATGTCGGGCGGCCAGCGTCGCAAATTGGAAAAATGTCCGGGGCACCTCCGTCCGGGAGAGCGCCGCCGACCCGCCGCCCATAATATGATGGAGCGAGCGGCAGCGGCTATAATAAACGGATAAGGAGTGCGCCATTAAAGTGACAAATGCGCCATTACGGCAGATAATAACTGGCGGAATGACAGGGGGATGTCAGCGATAAAACACGGACAACAGGATGGGGTGAGAGCGCAGCGGAGCGGCCCCGGACTACGCCCCCTCACCCCGACTCTGTCTCGGCGCTCTGCGCGGCTGTCTCTGCGCTCTGCCCGGCTGTCTCGGCGCTCTGCGCGGCTGTCTCGGCGCCTCTGCCCGGCTGTCTTGGCGCTATGACGGGCTGTCTTGGCGCTCTGCCCGGCTGTCTCGGCGCTCTTCTGAGTGCCGGGCTTCGCTTCTGTCTTATGCTGGGTTTAGGGTTATACATATATCTGCCCTCTGTAGGAGTAACTATATGTCCGGACTCGGTTGGGCTACAGCTTTTTTTTTCTTTTTGCTGGGGTGTGTCTGCAATTGCATTATACTGGGCTAAATGTCTGCACTCTGCCGAGCTATGTCTCAGTGCTCTTGCTGGACCAGTCTCTGTTCTCTGCCGGGCCGTCGCTGCTCTCTTGGCGCTCCGTCGGGCTATGTCTCTGTGCTCTGGCTGGGCAATACGAGTCTAGCCTCGCATTGCCTCGTATTGCCTCGTAGAGTACTCGTATGTCTAGCCTCTGCCTTGCTATGTCTGCTCGCTCTGTCGAGTTATGCCTATCTCTGCGCTCTGCTGGGCTATGTCTATGTTCTCCGCCGGGCGGTTTGTACTCTGTCGGGCTACATCTGGGCGTTCTGCCGCACAATGTCTCTGTCAGTTCTGCTAGACCATGTCTCTGCACTCAGCTAGGCCATGTCTCTGCACTCTACCGAGCTATGTCTCATGCGCTCTGCTGGGCTTCATCTCTGTTCTCTGCTGGGCTTACTCGCACTCGGATTTGGCATTATATGGTGCTCGGTTATATTTTATTTGCACATAGACCATACATTGCGACCTCACGAAAACAGAAGTCTATGATTGGAAAAACTGACAATCCTGCTCTCTATACGGAGTAATTCACTCTAACGTAAAACTGTGGGTCTGCTTTTAAGACTGTGCTTTGCTTGTGTTATTTGAGCTACCAAAAATGTTGTGTTCAGTGCTCTATTCACGGTCATTGGCCATTTGAGCTACACCGAAGCTAAGTGGCGTGGTTCAGAAGACCCATCCGCTGCGCCGGGTATACGGGGCGCATGTCGAGCTGCAAGTGGATGACGCATTACGCCTACAAGATGTCAGATAAACGCGGCTTTGACGGGACCCATCTCGTTGATACTCAGTAACGTCGCATTAACTCATGTCGTCCCTCTCAGGAACTGTCATCTCGTGTGTTAACAGCCGTATACCAGTAAAACAGCCGGTGTCGGGTGTTATCGCGCGTCGAATGCTTTCAACGAGGCGCATGACGCTCGGCTACGAAACGGCTCTCCCGTGATGGATACCATGACGCGGACGGTCCTCTGCAAAACTTCAAAACAGAGTCGCTCGTGCGTGCAAAACTGGTGACAGGGCGGTGAAAGCTCAAACGGTCGTGGTTTGCCTCACTCGCTCCTGCGTTTTCCTTGCGGAGTACTAAGCTAACTTTATTGAGTTTGTGTTTTTAGGTGTTGGCTGATGGCTGCCTCATCTGGAATGCAAAATAAGTGGCTGTACAGACCGGAATGGCAAGTGCGAAAGATTTGTTTGGCTGACGAAACTTCAATCAGTCCTCGAGAGAGTAAATATACATTGTCAATCGGTTTTCGTGATTGTCGTTTAGCTTTTTTTTTCGAAAAACGGACTGAACTAAGAATTTAAAGAAACTGTTGCGACCTCCCGCCAATGTTTTAGATACAAACAATATGGTTTTCTGTGGTCGTAAGGAAAAAAAGGCTGGAAAGCCGAAAGATATAAAGGCGTGAGGGTTTCAGAAAAGATATTCATTAAATTTTGTTTATGCTTACTCTTGCATGCCTTTCCTTATCTCGCTAATTCCATCTTCTTCTCCAAACACTTACAGTGTGCGCTCTATATTTCGTAAACCTATAATTTGGCTTCTCATATACATCACACCTGTCATCTTCCAAATTATCATCCATCAGTCCACCTAGCCATCGCCGGCTTCCACCGCATATCGCGCCATTTACCGTGGGCCCCAGTACAGCAGGGAGGCACCGGTTCTGACGTCACACGAAAATATCAGTCGGCTGGTTGTGGCACTGCCCCCTGCCGGCGCGACTGTGCTGCCACCTAGCTAAGCCTAGTCAGCCTAGGACGGGACGGTTTTATTTGTTCTCGTCTAGTGGTGCAGCTTGCGACGACACTCGGTCGACATAGCTGTGCTGCAACATACCCCAGGTTCGGAGTCTCTCGGACGGCCAATCCTGTTCCATAACCACAGCTAAATCCCCGCTGACCTTAACCAGGATTGGCCGGACGACGTTAAATCTTCGTAGTTCGAGAGACACCGAACCCGGGGATAGTCTATCGAAGCCTTGGCGGCTGAAGAAAGGCTAGACATATCTCACTTGATTTTGGCGTGGCCAGCCTCACTTCTGTAGTTTTGCTTCACAGAATTCTGCGTCCTATTGAGTTTCCGGTTACGTAGTACACGACCACGTTCAGGAACTCGATGTTTTTTAGATACATCACGTAATGACAAACTTTTGGCAGCATTTACATTGGTTGCCTGCATATTTTGGTGAGGAAAAATCGCTATCGCAGTAGTACAGTCAAGACATACCACAAAGAGCTCAAGCAGCATTATTAACCAAAAGTGTATTGCATTGATCACCAGCATGTTCATAAAATAAAATACATCAGGAATAAAGATGACAACCAAGCCGCATGGACACTTATAACAAACATGAACGATAAAGTGGCAACACAAATGAAAGAGAGAATATGAATCTGCCCTTCGCAATCGTCAACTTAAAATAAAACTTCAAATATACAACAGACCTCTGTGCATTAAAAGAACACGAATACACTCGCTTTGTCGTCGACACATAATGGGAACATCCTGGCGGCCCAGCCAAACAGCGCGCCCGCCTTCGAGTAGAAAATAGCAGCGGCCGCAGAAGTGGCCAACAGATAACTACCACATTGTTCGTCACGCCACCTGCACTGAAACGTAACAGCTATTTAATCGTGAAATGTAGCTATCCATCCAAAAATGCTGCACTACACCAGCACCACCGCACAGTTAGCAGATAGGTACGGAACGCAGGTCCTGGTCTCTGTCTCTTCCGAGTAGGGTCTCCGGACCGGTCACCAGCGCCACCATCTCCGCGCGGTAGCTAAAGCACAGCTCTCCGGCCGGGGCCCGCAGTTCCTCGGCCTCTTCGTCCAGCCTTGTCCTTGTTTTGACGTGAGTGAATGTGCAAATGTTTTGAATGATTAGATCAGCAGCCGCGGATACGGATTCTGAGCAGTAATCGCCACGCACTTTGTATGTGGATCGCTCTTAAATGTAAATACAAATACAAATACAAATACAGCCAGACCAGCACGGCTCCCGCCCAGCACCTGAAGACTCCGCCCTCCGCAGATCCGTCCGTCCAAAGCCGGACAGCACACAGGGGCAGGAACGCGAGGTGCAGCGTAGCCACGCTTTCCCTTTCCGCCGCCGTGGCCCCAGCCCGGATCGGGCACACGTCCAACCGGAAGGTGACGCCAGCCGTCTGTTGACACGGTGGGGTTCTCGCTCTCGCCCAGGCCTGGCGGCCTCGCAATCTCCAGCCTCGGACCGAAGACAGGCGCGCCGGTGCCGAGGCCTTGGCGGTCGCGCGCAGGGGGTCCCCTGATGGCAGAGCCAGCGCCCTCCCCAGCAGCCTGGCAGCCAGCGTCCAGCTTCTCTCCTCCATCGGAGAAAGTCGGGCTTCCGCCATTAGTGCGTGGCACGGTGTTGAGCGCGGACACAGGTGATGATGCGGCCGCCTCTCGCAGTCCTCGCTCCAGAAGATTCACGTGCGAGGGGGCGGCCGCCGGCAGCCACGCGACGGCAGCGTGTTCGAGCGCCCCTCGGACGTAACCGATTGGCCACCGTACTAAGGGCACCCTCGTCCAGGCCCCAGCTATTCAACCAGGTCGACGGCGCCGTAGCCGTCACTCGAGCCACGCCACAGAGCTCACGCCTCAAAGCGGTTGGCTCTCCGGTCCTCGGCATCCGGCATCCGCAGTGATTTGGCGTAGCCAGGACAGGTGAGATGCCGGCCTCAGTCATAACTGGAAAGCCTGTAAAAAAAAAAACAATATGTGATTGACAAATGGAAATATATTGTAAGCATAGAGTTGAGAAATCATGACGCACACTGCATTGTGACAGTAGATACTTTAGTTCGATTGGCAGAGGAGGGACTTATTGTAAGAAAACAATGAGCAATTGAGGCATTGATTTGGTTCTGTAGGTAGCTACCTACCCTTCACATATGAATGTGGATGATTTGTACCATTAAGAAAAACCATAGGCGTAGGAGCGGAGGGGGGGGGGGGGGGCATGCCCCCACTTTTCAGCTATGCTAATTTTTAAAGTAAAATATTTATTTTTCATTTCAATTCAAAACTAAGAGCAAGAAATGGTTCGGCAAGGTGAGATGAGCACGAAACTGCAAAGAATTTGTTCATAGGGGTATTACGGTTCCCACAAAGTGACATTGAAGTTCTCTGCCCCCCCCCCCCCCCCAAACTTTACGTGAGGTTCCTGCGCCCATGGAAAAAAAACACATTGCATTATGTGCATCAACACTTAACCCTTGCATGAGGGCCACAAAGCCCACTATAAAGCCCACAAGACACCATCTGAAATCAAAGCATGACAAATGATAGCATGTAGGCACCTGACGGCTGACCTACTACATATAACCTACTGAACAAAACATACCACATATATCAATATGTATGTGCAGATAAAGTATGAATGCTAGGTTGATACCAAGGCTGTTTAATAGGTTGTAGGTATGCTGAAAGGATGAAAGATGGGTATTTTTTCAAAAAAATATCTGATCTACAGTTCATATGAACATGCAACATGGGGTTAGGTAAGGTTTGATTTTTGTTTTGTACCAGACTGGAAATAATACACGTTATGCCTAATATGTCCGGCATAGTGGCGGGATTGCGCCGAAAATTTCAGCGCATGTCCGCCGTCCGGCGTAGGTAACTTCGCATGCGCCGAATTCGGCGCATGGCGGCAGACGCCATAGCCTTGATATAGCCTTGATCGGTAGATGTGCACATGTGCTTTATATAAAAAGGGTTTAATTTTTGCACAAATAGGTACCTAATTTTCGGCGCAAATTACACAGAAATTTCAGTGTCTGGGTACCCACCTTCCTGTCAAGTTGATACTTGACACACCATCCTGCTATCTGAGGCGGCCCAGGAACCAGCTCAGGCAATTACAATGAAAGTCAACAGTCGTGCGGGAATTACACCACTCCCCATTAAAATCTGATATCAAGTAATTAGTTAATGACGATAGTCCCGCCACCACAAATCTAATGAAACACATCAACATTGACCTTTCATATTCCGAAAAGAAATACCCATAATGATTTAAAGCGAACGTGTTCTTACGCAGTTGTGACATAAGCTGCGCATACGAAAAACACCAGCTAGACCAATTGATGGCGAATAAACCTGTTGATGAAGAAATACTTGTCTCCCATTGGTCTGTGAACACAATCTGCAGGAAACGCAGCTTAAACTACAGTAAAATTTTGCAGGAAATTCTGCAGAAAGTAAGAAAAATGCAATTTAAACACATTTAGCCAATGAGTCTGGCCAATCTGTTGATATATTCCGATAGATATTGAGCCTGATCAGTCATTTTGAAAGAATTACGGTCCGACTCTCTTTATTTTTAAAGCAATGACGCATAATATGATTATTGAAAAATTGACAAATATATTTTCTTGGAGGGAAAAGTGGGACTAGCGTTAAGTTCAAAATCAAAATTAATACACTGATCGAGACCTCGCTTTCAAAAGTATATATCAGTGCATTTTCGCATCGAATCTCTCTCAATCATGAACAAACTTGGGCAAAAACAGCAAGATTGCCTGTTTTGTCAATTCACACATTTTCATATTTGGGGGCAATTTTAAAGTTGATGGCCAATGTTTTCAAAGTCAACATTTCCACAGGAAAAAATACAGCTATTTTTCTTCCAAATTCATTCATTTGTAGAGTCCGACTCTCTCTTGTTTTCTCGCAGTTTCCGTTGTGATTTGAGAGAAACGATCATGTGTATCATAAGCGTTTGGCTCACTTCAAGACGGCAGAATTTGCACTTGCATTTTCTGCCGTGTGGAAGACCAGAGGGAGTCAACTAATTTATGACAGAATGTGCTTAAAAAATGACTGGTGAATAATATCTTTTGTCAGTGCCTGACAAATATTTATATTTTAAATCACGCTCTTCAGCTGTCAAGTGAGCTCCAAATGGCCTAAATTGTCAGCTGTTTATCATCCTAGGTCAGCTCAAGGTCACAGACGTCAGCTGAAGAAAGTGGTGACCATTGGCCCTGTGTTGAGCGGACAAACCGGTGTTACCTAGTATTCTATGTACCGTGCAGTACAGGCCCCTGGGCGACACCACACACCGCCATTACCGGCTAATTGAACTGTAAATAATGACAAGCTGCCCGCCACTTTGCACAGCACCGCCCGCTGTACGTTTTTTAGTGGTCTTCCTAGCCCGTATCGGCCAATTACACGGTGCAGATTTGTGGCCCTCGAACACGCCAGTTCGCCAAATCGTGGCTGATGTAGAAGCGTTACCGCCGCGGTGAAGCGGCCGGTCGTCGCGTGCGAGGTTATCTATGCACCCGTCCAATTGGGCGTGAGAGGCGCCCGCGGCGAGTGACGACTCGTAAAGCGCCGGGTCGGCCGGAGCGCCGCCAAAAGTGGGGGTCAGGGGGCTCGCGGAGGACGGGTATGTGCGGCGGCGGAGGAACAGCGCCACAGAATGGTCGGGATCTGCCGTGACATGTGCCAGTAGGCTGACGGCGCTCCCCGTCTGTCAGGCGATCATACCTAGAGATTCAGAGCGTTACGAGATATTCCGCGAACGTATTCCAGCAAACCACTATCGTGTACGAGAACTTGAGCAACGGACTTCAACCAGGCGATCTTCTTCAAGGAACACCGGAGCAGGCTGTCCACGTGCGTGCTCACACTACATTAATTGTGAGAGTCGACGGCTGTATAACTGGCGAGGTGGTTGGATTTATGCTATATTAAAGTATATTATGGTATCTGGTAAATGAGATGCTCAGCACCGCCTATAAACAGTTTCCGCGAATCGCCGACACCTCAACGTTGGTCGTCACGAAACTCTTTCGCGTAACTCCGGCAGCCGCTGCCTGCGGCTTCTTGGTCGGCAGTATTCTGTGAACATCGAGCTGATGGGCGCTCTGTTTGGAGGGGTTCTCACGCTCTTGCGGTTCGAGGTGGTTTTCGGTCTTTGTTCGGCGCAAAGCTTTGTTCTTACACGAATTTCGCATACATTATTACATTTTATTTTATTTTTCTTTGGATTCGAGAGCTGTATGTTTTCTTTCTTTGGATTCGAGAGCTGTATGTTTTCAACAAATTGTATGCTTCGTAGCAGCACACCGATGACTGCGTCTTACCTTTATAGTTGCTTTTTGTTGGTTCAGTCTGTATAACACGTGTCTCATGTTTACTTTCTTCTCTCCCCCTCTCTCTCTCCTCTCTCTCTCCCTCTCTCTCTCTCTCTCTCTCTCTCTCTCTCTCTCTCTCTCTCTCTCTCTCTCTCTCTCTCTCTCTCTCTCTCTCTCCCACAAGCTGCCTCTCTCCTTCCTTTATATCTCCATAGTCTCTACATCCCCACCCTGACATTCAAAAACTCTCAGTCGTTGAGCAGCCTCCAAACTCACACCTGTCACTGGTATTCGGAGCTACCCATTCTTCTCCCTTGACAGCACTCCTTACTCCTAATCTGCTATCCTTTATCAGTCTACTTTCCCTTTTTTGCCATGCCTCCGAATCCGTCCCCTGTGTCCCTCCCTTGGTACCACCTTTGGTCATCGCTGCCGTCGCCATCTTCAGCAGATAGATGTCTCCGCCGCTGTCTCTGTTTTCTGCATGCACCCTTGACCGCCTCCCTGCCTCCAATCCTGTCCTCAGATCCTTTCCTTCGCCTCCCTGTGGCCTGTAAGTGTACTATGCCCTCCGTCCCCCTGCTCTCGTGCCCTGCCTCCGCCGCTGGCGCCGCCGCCGTCGTCCGTCACCGTCCTGCCGTCGGTGTCCGACGCGCCCATCCCCCTGTCGCCGCCGACAAGACCGATGGCGTGCTCTGTGACAGATGACGGCATCCGTCAGCGCCGCGTGACGTCATCCGTCAGCGCCGGATGACGGCCGTCGGGTGGCGCGCCGCCGCCGACACTGGAGCGGGGCGGGGTCATGTCACAGAGGAGGATGTATCACCGGACGGGCGCGGCAGAAAGGGTGGGGAAGGGGAGGGGAAGGGGTGTAGTTACTGGGTGCGGAATGGGTGAAGAGGAGTCCCTACATCATAAGATAACGTCTAGAAGACTGGCGAACGTCGAAGAAGAGATGCAATTCTGCTTAGTTTAATGCGACGGTAGAAGGTTACAAAGAATGACAATGCTAAAGATGTGGATTGTGTCCGTTTTGTTGCCATTGTGTCTTTGCTCAATATCAGACGCCTACCAATCCTCAATGCCCCTGTTGTCTTGTCCCTCCACCTCACCCCACCGCGGTCGTCAGACTCCATCAGACTTCTCTCCAACCTCCCCAACCTGTCAGCTACACCGTCACAATCTGTCACGGTCGCCTGCCGGCTGTCACTCTGCCACACTCGCTGTCACTCTGTCACACTCACTGAACAGATCACCGCTCGTTAATCCCACTCCATGCGCGCGTCGCCTGAGCCGCGCTGTGGCAGCTCGCTAACTGACGCGTCGACTCGTGTGATGTGCCAAGATGGTGACGATGGCGACGGCTGCCGTCAGCGAGGAATTAGACTAGTTTAGGTACAAAGATAGACGACTGGGCTGTGTCAGATAGGGCCAGACGGTGGCTGCAGGGGTCGGGCTCAGGGCTGGGCCGCATTGATGTTGCGTGGTCGGGTAGAGACACACAGTTCAAGTTGCAGAATCGAACCAGGGCGCACATGAGCTGCGGCGGCTAAGAACGTGCTTAAATTGAAGCTCCAATTTCCGTGTTTTAGCATAGTTCGAAGTGCTATTTCATGGGATAATAATTGATACGACAGTAGCAACGTTGGCGATGACAGCTACTTGGTGTCATCAGCTGGTTATGGCGCATTCAATGGATGTCTCTATGTACGACACATGTTCGCTCATCCGTACTAGCCGAACTTACTTGAGATGCCTTCTAGGAGTTCGATGGGGTGGAAATAGCTTCACAATGAGCTTGACAGGTTCTGGTAACGTGTTATTATCGGTATTCCCAGAATCGATATCTGTCCCTGAAAGGTACACCATCCAAATTGACTGATGGGCTCTGCTGAAAACGTGAATCAGCAACCAACTGATGACATGCATGATAAATTACCCCATCCATAAGCGCACGATCATAAAGCTAATGAAGCATTTAATGATGTGAAAACGGAAATAGATTTCGACTCGTTGATTGATCATGGCGGTCATAAAAAACTGACGCGTAAACATTCATTTTTACAGGCGCGGGTCGTCATCGACCCGAAGAACTGACATCGGTCTTCATTGAGTTCTGTGCAAAGCCAACATTTACTGAGCCAGAAGAAATGCATATCCTGGACGACCTTGAAAGGTAGAAACGAGTAGACGCGCTTTTACTCCAAAGGTAAGTGGGCTCAGAGCGTGGGGAAACAATATTTGGGGTTTGGGATTTATTTTGACGGCTGTTTAAAACTCACCTCTTGTTGTTGCATGATAGACCAATCATTGCCTTCAATTTTTAGATTAACCCTCGCCCTGGCAGGGCATTTTTCATAACACGGCCTGGCAGGGGGGGGGGGGGTCGATGCGACCCCCCCCTCGCGATTGGCTCCTATGGCACCTAGAAACACCAAATTTGGTAGGTAGGTGGGCCCCCTGGAGTGTTCTCGCCCCTGTGCAAATTTGGTTGCTCTAGGTCAATATTTAGGGGGGTTTTGGGGGGTATAAATGTAAAAATTTTGCTAAAAACAGGTCAAAGGTTTTTCGCTTATAACTTTTGATCTAATTAAGATAGAGCAAAAAGAAAAGCACCAGTGAACTCAGCACGTCAAGGCGCGTCGAATGATATACTTTTTAGCTTGCTTAAGTGTACTTAAAGTTTTTCTTAAATTTTAAGTAAACTTAAATTAATAAATTAAGTTAAAGTTGACCAAATTGCATCATATCGCATATCATTCGATTCGGCTGATCACCAGGAACACAATGATACCATTTTTGAAGCTGTAGCATCATTATGTGCCAAGTTATTGGCAAAAACGTCATTTGACCTCAGTTGACCTCATTTGACCTGACCCATGGATAAGTACACCAAACAAAGAAGCACCAAGTGACCTGCTGTTAAGTACTGTGGTTTCAAAGCACAAAAGTGATAAAACGAAGCGGATATCTCCAGTATTTTCCGAATTTAGTATTTTCCCATAGGCTTAACATTATGACGTAATGACCTCTAACTGACCTCAGGTCAGTGACCTCAAAAAACCCGAACTCTATGTTATACAACTCGGTGAACTTAGCACATCCTGAAAGTTTGAAGGAAATCAGTGCAAAATTGTGAGTTGGACAGGTGCAAAAAGAAAATTGAAATTTGACCATGACCTTGTACCGGTTTTTCTGACCTGGTGACCTGACCCAAGGTCACCCGGACCTGAAATTTTCAGGTCATATGTAAAAAGGTTGCCCCATAGGCTGTGCCAAATTTGGCGGCGCTGCGCGCCGCCGTTTTTACGCTATCTTCGAAAAACCTTAGGGGGGGTCGCATCGACCCCCCCTGCCAGGGCGAGGGTTAAGCAGGTGCCCATTTCTTTTTTTTCTCTTAAAATATCATCGCTCTTCAACTGACGCGACCAGATCTGGTCACGTGACCCCGTCACTGTTGCCGTTCGCCGGTCACGTGACCGTCGCGTCCGTTCGGTGGCAGCCAATGGGCTGCTCGGCGTGGCCACACGTCATAAACCCGTCTCGTTGGGCGCCGAAAACACCCGTTAAGATCGTATCCAGCGTTCATAAGGCGACACAGCATGAATTGCGCATCAAATTTACCCCGTTAGGCTCACTCTTGTGTGCTCTTAGCATATGAAAAACGCCTTTACGAGCGGCGCAAGGCAGCACGGCGGCCATTAGGGAGGCCATATCTCCACCGTTTGGCAAATAAATTAGCGGGCTCGCATCAATTTTTCACGTTAATGGATCATTTCGGAGGGGTAATTAGGAAGCAGTACGGGGAGACGTCGGGGAAGGCGCTTTGATGGCGGTGTGGGGTGTCTTAAAGACAGTGATGGCCGCCAGGGAAGGGTGGCTGTGTTCTGGTGACGAGCGATACGGTACAGGGGCGCGAGCTAACGCCGCACGATCCGCGTTAGTTGTATCGAATTACATTACCTACAAAATGTTATCTACGTAAGTGCTTGATTGAAAGATTACAAGAATATCAAATGCATTTATCCTAATTGATTTATTCTAGCATCTCAAAGCATTCGGTACCAGCCACTTTTGTCAACAATAATTTTTGAGTTGGACATTTTGTAACGTGTACTCTGATTTAAATCCAACGAAAATGAATTTCTGTATTTCTGTATTTCTGTATTTGCGCAAATCACCAACAGGCTTGGCCCAATGACAGGTGAAGTCATATAAGTATATCACACACCAAACACACTATAAACATAATGATCTGTTCCAAGTACAGAAGACTATAGAAGTAAAAGTAAAGTACCTATAGTGTAAAAAAAGACTATAAAGGCAGAGTGTAAATGACTACGAAGGCATAACAGATAAATAGTACCATACTATAGAAGTACATACGATATACATAAATATTAAAACACTGTATAAGATACTGAAAGTACTGAATTTCTACCGTATCTACCTACCTAAAAATAAAGCATTAGTGATGTATGATGTGCACAAGATAAAAAGCTTAAAACATCACAAGCTAATTTTTACACGACAGGAGGAAGGGTTGACACATACAGCACGCTCTGCCTCTTCAACTGACCAAGTGAATCGAAAAATAAGTCTGCTGTTTCAACAGACCCTAGAAAGTGGTTGACAGTGCGTGGGATGCGCGAGAACAAGCCGGATGATACAGTGTTCACTCGAGCAAACGGCAGACTAAACAATGCTCTGTTCATGGTTCTGGCTTGTCTGATCGGTACCTGTAACCCAAAACACTGTAATAAAAACGACGAAGAGATGAAACCTTTAAACACTTTGGATAAAAACATGACATCATGCTGTGCTCGCCGAGCACCCAAGTGGAGCACACCGTACGATGCCAGTAGATCACAGTAGGCGAGAGAGGCTCCGACATAGCCCGTACGACGCGCAAGCCACATTAAAAACTTATGTTGCACTCTCTCCACACGAACTACTATGGACGTCAAACCCCTTGAGACCCCACTTTTTTGCGATAATTTTTAAATGCGTCAACTCTCGTTGACAATATTCTGGCAATGTGTGTTTTAGAACCTGCCGAAACTTTTATTACTAAGGTATTTTGACGCCAAACGATTATGAAAGGTACTTCTCATTCACTCGTAATGTTAAATTTCACGGAACGGATCTGCTGTTTGGGTAGAGGCTACGCGCTCATGGGGCGGAGCCACGCAATGACGTCAGCGCTAAGCTCCGCCCTACCCCTCCGGCGCTCCTTGCCCGGCGACCGGTCACTCGCGTCTCTCGCTCCATTCAGGCTTGATGGTGGGCGGTAGCTGGTAGCGGTAGCGGGCGCTGGTAGATGGCATTTAGAGCAGATGGCGCTGGTGGCGGGGCTCGAGTGTGGCCGAGCGCAAGCCTCTGCCCGGGCCTGAATTGACCTTAGCATTACGAGTGAATGAGAAGTACCTTCCATAATCGTTTGGCGTCAAAATACCTTAGTAATAAAAGTTTCGGCAGGTTCTGAAACATACATTGCCAGAATATTGTCAACGAAAGTTGACGCATTTAAAAATTATCGCAAAAAAGTGGGGTCTCAAGGGGTTTGACGTTCATAGTAGATGGCATCTGGCTGCACCGCCCCATATGATTGAACAGTATTCAAGAATCGATCGGACGTTTGCATCGTAAGCTGCCAGAGCCGCCTGCTTGTCTATCTTGCACCGGGGGGAGGCTGACTGGAAAGTGCGAATGATAAGTCCTAAAGCCCGCGGCGGGGCCCGCGGCCGTCACCAGACCCGCCGCCGTCCCATCTCCGGCGAGCGGTCTGGAGTCGCCGGCGCGGCAGGTGCGGTGCCGTCTCTCCTGTACCCGGCGCCCGGCCCGCGTGCCGCGCCCGTGCCGGCCGCTCCGTGCCGTCCGTATTGGGCCATATCGCCCGTCCGGCTCTCGATGACAGCGGCCGCGCACGGCCCGCTCCGGCCGCCGCGGTACCGCCGCTCCCTCCGACCACGGCCGGCCACCGCCCCTCCCCAGCCAGGCCGGCCGGAGCAGCGGCGGCCCGTCATGCTGACCAGACACAAGGTCAGGCCGGGTCAGTGGAACTCGGTGGAGTACTATGGCTCACGCTGATTGGTGCAGCGGAGCGGTAGCCTCCCCGGAAACCGGTAGAACGGCGCCGACACCGGCCAGAGTTCCCCTCCAGTCGGGAGATCGGCGACAAAAACACACATCAGTCACGGACACACCGGTGGATCTGGTGGCCCGAAAGTCACAAACTCGGTAGGCACTGTCAAAAACTCTGTGTCTGCGCAGTTCCACCACACTGTGATCGTCAGAACCACAGTAAAAACAGTAAAAACTCGGAGCGTTACACAATGGCGGCCGCCATAATCAGGCGCCAGCTGATGTCGCCGGCTCTGATGGTTCGGAGACGGCTACCCGCTGCCTCCTGACGCCGCCGCGCCTGACGGTCGGCGAGACCCGCCAGTTCGGGCGACGGCTGCAGACTTCAGCATCACACTATGCTATTGGACACATTAACGCGCGCTCGCTGGCGCCCCGACTGAATGAGGTGTGTCATCTACTAGAGAGTGAGAGACTGCAGGTGCTCTGTATTTCGGAGAGCTGGCTGACGGATGATGTTCTCGACGGCGTTCTCCTCGTGCCTGGCTACCGGATTCACAGATGCGACCGATCTGGAGGCCGTCGAGGCGGTGGCGTCGCTATCCTTGTCTCCGAGGATCTCCGGGTGGCGCGACTGCACGACTCCAGCGACGGCGACACCGGCGTGGAGGCTCTGTGGCTGTCGGTCGGTGGTGCCGGCCGAGCTCAGGTGGTGGTCGGCGCCATCTACCGGCCACCGGGGGCGCTGACAGCCCGACTGCGTGATGTTCTGCGCGGACAGTTTGAGATGGCGCTCGCAGCGGGGAAGCCTGTATATATTCTCGGTGATTTTAATGTCAACCTTTTAGCCGGTGATTCAGCTGACTCTGTTCATTTTAACTCGCTTTTGCGTGATCTTAATATGTCTCAACTTATTACTGATCCGACACACCCACACCCAGTGCCCTCGCTTCTAGATCTAGTCATAACAAACGTCTCTTCTACCGACATGCAGGTCTCTGTCTGTCTGACGCATGGAAAGTTGCCATCGTCACACCAATCCACAAATCCGGTGACCCCAACCAGCCTGGCAACTACCGCCCCATATCCATCCTCCCATCTCTCTCCAAAATCCTTGAAAAGGTTGTGTGCTCTCAGCTCACCTCCTACCTCATCACTAACCACATCCTCTCCCCATCCCAGTATGCCTACCGCCCATCCCACTCCACTGAAGATGCCATACTCGACATTGTCGAATGGGCGGCTCGCAGGGTCGACGGTGGTGACGTTGCCGCGGTGACGTCAGTCGACCTGAGCAAGGCATTCGACAGTGTCGACCACTCGATGCTTCTGAACAAGCTCGAGTGGTATGGCATCTCATCCCGCTGGTTCAGCAGCTACCTCTCTGGCCGTTCCCAACTCATCCGCTCCTCAACGGCCCTCCCACTCTCCCACGGTGTTCCCCAGGGGTCCATCGTGGGTCCCATCCTCTTCCTCATCTTCGTCAACGACCTTACCTGCTTCCTCCCCCATGGCCGACTCATATCCTACGCGGATGACACCCAAATCCTGGACTCAGCACCCTCCAATCCCACTGGCATCCAAGTGCTGAAGTCCCGGGCCGAGGAGAACATTCAGCAACTTCAACGCTGGTTTAGCTTAAACAGTTTAAAAATGAATGGAGAGAAGACCTGCTTCACTCTTCTTGGCACTCAAAATTCAGTTGATAAAGTCAAAAACTTCACCCTTAACGTAGATGATGCAACTATTCGGCCAACAAAACACATCAAGGTGCTGGGTGTTCTCCTCGACCAAACCCTAAGCTGGGAGCCACATATATCCTCTATCGTTCGGCGGTCAAATGGAATCCTTATATCACTGTTCAAAATTCGCCATCACCTCTCCCCTGACATCCTTAAAATCCTCGTTCAAACCCACGTTTTCCCCCACCTCCAGTACTGCTCGTCAGTCTGGGGTGGTGCCTCCAAATCCCGCCTGCACCGGCTGCAGAGGACCATCCATCTCGCTGTACGGCTCGTCTCTGGTCTCCGCAAATTCGACCACATCACCCCCGCCCTCGGCGCGCTCGGCTGGCCCGGCATTGGTGAGGTCATCGCACGCCGTGACGCGATGAACGTGCAACGCGCCTTGTACGCCGCCGGCGCCCCCGACTCGCTGCGGTCCATGTTTCGCCCGCGTGCCGCCGTCTCCAATAGAGTCACGCGGGCCACGGCTGCGGGCGCAGCTGTGCTCGACCTGCCGCGGGTTCGACTGGCGGCGACCAGGCGGCTGTTTTCGTATAGAGCCGCCGCTGCATGGAACGGCCTGCCGCCGGAGGTGAAGGCGACTGGTTCCAGGAGACAGCTGGTGCAGCACTTTAGATAGTGACTGATAAGTGACATGACTGATTTTAGATATTTTATGCATGCTTTTGCGGGTGTTGCTTTATATTGACGTGTATATTGTATGTATGTATATGTGTGTGTGTGTGGGTGTGTGTACCTATCATGTATTGACTGGGCCGTAATAGCCACTTGTGGACAAGCCCTAAATAAACGAAACGAAACGAAACGTACACGGTATCAAGCTGATACTTGTTCGAGATGGCCGTCCAACCGTGTGATAAGAAGGATGCAAGGTTTGTGGCACAGGATCGGTTAGGAAAGAAACCATGCTGGAGGGGAGAGAGGTAAGGCTCGACGTGTTGGAATAGTTGATCACTGATCAGCTTTTCAAAAATTTTGGCACACAAGGGCAGAAGTGAGACCGAACGATAGTTACCGGGATTATTTCGCGCTCCTTTTTTAAATATAGGGACAATATTTGCTTCTGCCCACTGCTGAGGGAATATTCCGGAAGATAAGGACATGGAAAAAATTTTGCACAGCGGGGCAGCTAACTCGTCAGCACATTCGCGAAGTACACGGGCGCTCAGTCCGTCCGGACCACATGCTTTACTCACAACTAAATTCCGTAGCAAGATGCGCACGTTGTCTTCAGACACCCTGAACTCTGTCAGACGATCCCCTTCTATGGCAGTCACCTCTGGGAAAACGGTAACATCGGGGTCGGAGAATTTCGCGGCAAACGTGCGATTTAACAAATTTGCCTTCTCAGTGTCGTCTGAAACCCTAGCACCGTTGCTGACTAGCACAGGAAGGCCCTTGGACTGTTTGAAACATCTAACAAATGACCAAAACCGCTTTGAATTGGTACGAAATTCACCTACTAAGCCTTTCAAATACTCAGTATAACTGTGATCCGACACCCGTTTGAATTCTGCTCTCTTTTCAACAAAATCAGCTTTAATAGGCCTATCGGTCGGATGTCGCTTGAGCCGCTCAAACGCAGCTTGCTTCACTTTTAATGCACGCCGAACGGTAGCATCAAACCAAGGCGGAAACTTTTTCCTACACACAACTACTGGTATGTGGTCACGGACGGCCGAGTCAACTAAGGTGTAAAACATAGACACAGCCTCATCTACACCTAACCCGTCCATCATATGCCACGGAGCCACACTGAGAGCCCGACGCAGCCCATCGAAGTCCGCGCGACGGTAATTCAGAGCTGTGGACCGCGTCACACGAATCGGGCGAGTCACTGAGCTAACGGTAAGAGAGACGACCAGCTCGTCATGATCCGAGGCTATGATGCTCTTACGAGGGATGGCACTCACGTCACTCACACCCGTCGCCAGGACCAAATCGAGAATATTGCCTGTCTGGTCGGCAGCGTCACATATTGGCCCAGTCCAAGCAGATCACAGTGGTCCACAAACCGAGATGCCCGTAGAGAATTCCTCAGCAGAGACGGCCGAGCGCCCGCCCCAGGCTGAGATTCCCACTAGAGATGTCAGTCGGATACCGACTTTTTTGGTATACCGATACCAAACCGATACCAACTTGGTATTTGGTATTTCAACCCTAATGTGTTTGGTATTTGGTTGGTATCATGAACCCCCACTAATGTATAAGAGGCTAAGAAATCGGTAAAAAGTTGGTATTTCCCTCATGTTCCCAAGTTGGTTTGGTTTCGGTATTTCTCCACGGTTTTGGTTGGTATTTGGTTTGGTATCGGTATTCCGATTTTCCGTAACTGACATCACTAATTCCCACCGTATCTCTGGCAGGTTGAAATCGCCGAGCACTAGTATCGGACCGCCGGGCATGTCGGCCAGGCACCGGCACATTCGCTCCAGAGCCAAGTCGTCGCTGGGAGGGCGGTAACACACCGCCACGGTGGTGTTGACCTGACCCAGCTGAATCAGAAGAGTTTCCGTGTCGTTGTCTGGCTCTGTTCTCTTGATAGGCTGAAGAGTGGAACGGACGGCGCAGGCCACGCCGCCGCCGACGCTGCCTCGGTCGCGTCGAAACCAGGTATGGTCGGGAAACACCGCCTCGAGCTCTGCGTCACCGACCGTCTCATCCAGCCACGTCTCAGTGAGAGCTAAGATGTCGTACGACCTCAGCTCCTCGACTCCAGCTCGCAGACAGCCAAGCTTGCTCCTGATGCTCTGTGTGTTATGGAGTAGCGCTGAGAGCTTTGTCTGGCGGATCGCGTTCCTGGATTGACGGTCAGACGGTGGCGGCGGCGGGCCCGGATTGAGCTCGACGTCACCCGAAAGCAGCAGCAGGCGACAGCACAGAATTGTGGAAATATTCGTGCGTTTTCATGCATGGCAGCATACCCCGATCATCAAAAGCACTATTTATATCAATCGCTGCAAGTTCTTTGCACGATCAGCCAGATGTCTGCAGACGACCCTGCACCCAGCCTCCAAACATTCGTCAAAACAGTTCATACCGGACCCAACTACAGCAATGTTAATGAAGTTCAAAGTAGTTCGGATACGCAGTCTGAACACAGCTGTGCTGCCTGACACGTCTGCTTTGATGTCTAAACGGTTTTACCTCGGCGAATTTCAACGAGCAAAGGTACACATCTATTGCAGAATAGAGTAACGGTGAGCAATGTTTGTCTACATGTTCTGTTCCCAGTTACAGCACGCACCATATGCAGCGCAGCGTTATGACCATGTTCGATTTCACGCTCTCGCATGTTCACGCTGGTTTGCATGAGTGCAAACGCAGAGCACATTTATCTGAAAAACCTGCAAACTGGAAGTGTCACGCCGCCCCAGCCGTTTATCTGGTAATTGGGTGTGTGTAGTCGGTACACCGCGAATCGGTGTTCGTGTTTATTTTCGTGTAAGAGGTGCCCAAAAAGGATGTTCACGAGTTGCCGAACACGATTTCGAAATGTGTGACCTTTGTCTGTGGCGGTGAGATGGGGATAAAGCGAGTGAAAAAACTGCACAGATGGGGATCATCCAAACACGCGTCAACGAGACTCTACAAGACTGCCTTACACGAATCTGGGCTCCTCTAGGAACAGGTGAATTAAACACCTGATCAGAGTTCGAGGCACAATACAAGTGCAATGCTTCTGACATTACATAATACATTGTGCCGTGAAATTATATTATCCAAAATATAGACGAACAGTGTTACAGTGCACCGTTTCATGGTGTCGAAATTAACTACAGTTTTGCAAAAATGCAAGCTGTTCGTTCGTACTCGGACATTGCCCTTTATTCAGTTGTTGGTATGTACACTGGGGGATTGGCTGCAGTCACGGCATCTAGCGGTGACATGTGATGAATCGTTACCACATTTTTGTCCCTAGATGTCTCTACAGTTGCCGCCGCCGCGATACCAGCCAAATTCCGTGACGTCACACTGCCGGTCGGCCAATAAATAGCGTCCCCGCCATCTGGAAAGGCGCCAAATTTACGGGCCCATCTATCCCCGCGCCACTATTCATATAGAAGATTTGTAGGGCAGTTATGGAAAAATGAGCCATAATATCTCCAGTCAATAAAGTTCAAAATGGCACATCCAACAATGGCGATCGTTAGGGACTGACAACCTTATTGGCAGTATATCTTGCGGCGCATTGATCGGGTTGGATTTGTGGGATGCCCGAAGTGAAGGGTAATGCTACGGTAAATTATGTTCGGGAGCGCCGCTCCGTGGGGAGACATAAATTTCAGCAGGTGATGGCCGCCCATGGAAGCCCACTCGGGCGGCAAAAGGCCGTCCATTATACCCGCCGGCCAATGTAAATGTTTGGCCAGAGAACAGCCGATAATGCCGTAAATTAACGGAGCTCTTTGACCTTCACCGGCCGCGGCGGCGAATGCGGCTCCAGTTTGACAGATGGTTACCTGAAGGGTCCGGCCGCACGGGCAGTCTCCATTGAGGGGAACAGATCACAGAGGTTCCCGACAGCGGAGCGGACTACCCCGCCTTTATGTGTGTGATGGCTGAGGAGGTATCATAAATTGCCATTGCTGTCCCCTGCTGCGATTACGCTCAACTGAATCCGAAGCGAATCTCGTATAACGGCTGGGCGTAACATTTACATTTTGCTCTATGCGTTGACACTGGTTCAGCCCTTTATGAGATTTATCTGAAAGCCTCGTGCAATGGGTTGAAAGATTCCGCGTCGTTGGAGACGCCTTGATCGTCGACAGAGCGCCACTAACCGCCGCGCTACAGGGGTTCCTCCGATCTGGAGAGGGCTCTTATCCCGAGGAATCCCGTACTCTACTCGCCATAACTAGGGACAATACGAAGGATCAATGACCGCCTAAGGGGGTGAATGATATGACTGAATCGAGTGTTCTGGTGTTCCATTGATCGCTTCCGTTTCAGTAGAGATGTTGGTTGAATGAGTGGTTACTATCATTATTTCCTATACATATGTATGTAGAATGCTGGACAATCTCCCGTCAAGTTCTTATTGTTTTAAGTTAAGCTTGCGCTATACATGACTTCTAAAGTGATGATCCGGACTCAAACCATGCTCCATAGGTCTCGGATTAAAATAATTCGACTTTCCGTATAAATTTCCCTATGGAGTAGGATGGGGGCCTTTGAGAGTACTTTTGCTCGGGAGGATATATTGCGTGGTTCGCAAACAAAACCTTTACATCTTCCACGTTCATTGTTCGTCTTATATCCAAAGTCAGTCAGGGACGGACCAGTTCATACAACCCTTCCAAAGTCTCCGCTATCCAGCTGTATTCACCCGTCCTCCATGTCTTTCACCTACCAAGTTCCACCTACCCTGCCACCCATGGGAAGGTCCCTCCCTGTCAGCCGTCTGAGCCTTTCGACCCAGATCCCGCGAACAGAGCCCTAGCGGGGGTCCGTGTCGCCCCTTTGACTCCGAACCATGGGGGAGGGGGCAGGGGCACCTCCCCGAGGCCTGGCGTAGATTTACGGTCGCCGGCGGCTAACGGCGCCGTAAATACCGCGGCTTAGACGTTTATGGCGCACATTTGTCTTCAGTTTAGCGGCGCTCGGTAATGTGGCGGGAATGAATCCCGGTCCCGGGGGCGCGCCGCGGCGGACACTGCAGAGGGGCCACGCGGGTGGGCTGCTGCTACCCGAATCCCCACCCCACCTACCCAAC
Source organism: Amphibalanus amphitrite (assembly GCF_019059575.1). Taxonomy (NCBI): domain Eukaryota; kingdom Metazoa; phylum Arthropoda; class Thecostraca; order Balanomorpha; family Balanidae; genus Amphibalanus; species Amphibalanus amphitrite. Next base: position 286,604 of record NW_024882095.1, read on the forward strand.
TGTCCCCCAACCCTACCCCACTTTCCCAACTGTCCCTCAACCGGGGGGGGGGGGGGGCGCCGGCGGACACTGCAGAGGGGCCACGCGGGCGGGCTGCTGCTACCCGGGCCCCCACCCACCCCACCCCATCTACCCATGCGGCCCCCAACCGAGGGCGGACTGCTATACCCAGTATCCCTATCCATTTACCCACCAGGCCTGCAGGGGCTTCTGATACCTAAACCCCCTACCCCACCCATTTACTGTTTTCCTAACCATCCTCCGCGCGGGTGGCACCTATCCAGACCCCTATCCCATCTCCTGTGTCCTCAGTCCTCACACGACCGGACAGACCTCCCACCCACCCGAATGGACTGCCCGAGTGTCGGCAGTGGCCAGTACTCACTGCCCAGTCCAGTCCACCCCTCCATACCGACTGCCCCCTATAAGGCGTGTCGATACTTCTTAGCTTAGATAAATATTCCAGCTCAGTTCCTACACGCGACACTGTCTTCAACTGCTCTTTTAGATTGGTTTCGTATTTTTGCATAGTGTTATCCATCGTCCATTTGTCAGACATCTACAGTGTCGAACTCATTAGATGGAACATTATTACAAAGGACGGTTTTTGTCCATGTCCATTCAATTACTTCAACAAATATTAGCCAGGAGGCTATCAGTCAATGATATTCTATATAACAGGATATAGTCCCATAAATAGACTTCCAGGAAGAGAATGCCAGAAAACACACAGTAGTTATTTGGCATCCTCAAATACTCGTTCAGGCATATGTCCCGATGTGACTGCAAGCATTATACAATTAGCTGTCACAACAACGTAAGTGGACGGGGTCCATTACTCAGGGAAAAAAGTCACCCCTGCGTGACCTTATACACGGCCAAGGGCTTGCTCTTATACGGCCTTGACCCTGCCATTGCTCGGCTTTCTGACAGTCATCTGTTATCCTAGCCAAAGTCCATGTTCATGTTCATGTTTGGGAAATGCATTCCAACACTACAAAATCGTGAACGATTCAAAAACATTTGTCGCGCATTTTTGTTTTGCTTTTGTCGTTTTTTGTTTTGTGTTGTCTCATGGCACTAACCAGCCAGAAACGAAAGTCCACCAAAATGAAGGAAAGGTCAAGGAATCTTCTCCGCAATCTGCATTGTCTCATCACGGCTTCAACATTTTCTAAATCTAGACATGTTTTTGCTGTCTGTAGTGAAGCAGATGAATCATATCGGACCATAGTTTTGTCCTGTAACAAACTGAACATTGTACTAAATAACCGAAAGGAGAGGGCAATGACCTTCTGTTCTACTTCCATTTTTTTCAGTCATGTTTCGATAATCAATTCCACATTTTCGGTACTCATCTCTTACATTTTACATTAACCACCCGCCCTCCCTGGGCACGTGCGCTCGTTGGTCACGAGGCGATATGTCAGCGCGCCTGTTCCCTGTTCATCTGCATCTTGTACTCCGCTGTCTGGACCTGTCCCCTGTCTCCTGTCTCGAACTGCCTCGTGTCGCGCGCTGCGTGCGGTCGCGGCCAGCGGTCGAGTCACGTCCAAACATCATAGTGACCGGGCGGTGAGACCAAAGTGGCGCGCGCCGGCCGCCAAAGCGGCGCGGCGCGACGACAGACGGCGCACCCGTCACTCGCCGCTGCCTGGCTCCTGTCGGGGCCAGTCGGGGCGACCTCCGAGGTCTGGGAGGGATTGAGTGGTCATTGGGGCGGGTCATTGTGATGGGGAGGGATGACAGGTCATCGGGGGGGGGGGGGGGGACGCATGATGTCCCAGGGGGACAGACGGGTGTCAGAGGGACCTGAGATGTGAAACAGGGTAGGCAACGGAACTAGAGCGGACCGCAAATAACTGGATGATATACTTGAACTGGAGCGGTTAGAATAACTGTGGGTCCAACTCACCAAGAGTGCTGACGCAATTCACACGTTTGATTTTATTCCACACAAATTCGCCGTCCAACGTTTGAACCGTCGCCGAGGTAAGCCGGGCCTCGGCGGCACTTACAACGGATCTACACGAGCCTTCTGCAGTGCCGGCAATGCCATAAAGTCGGGCAGTTTTCGAATTCGGCCACTGTTGGCGGCGGCGTCCCTCCATTGCACGAGCGTGGCGCCCCAGGCAGTAATGACGTCATAAATCGCCCGACGGCTCTGGGCGACGGTCGTCAACGTCGCGGCAAAACTGGGCAAAATGGGCGTTACGTTATTTACGTGTGCTCGCCGCGGACGGTGACGGGGTCTCGGTCAGATAAGAGGCGGCCGCAAGTTAAGGTCACTTTCCTCCAAAGGACCACAGCAAAGAGGGCGGCGATGGAGGAGCTCGGTCTTGTATCGAGCGGCGTTGCCGTACCGTAAGTGCTCGCTAATACATTCCGCGTGAAATGGTGTCGTGATTTTCGAGCCGGCGAGATGTGGGCAATTTCTCAGGATTGGTGCCGCAGTTAGTGCCGAAGCTGTTAGAGCTGGATGATATTTCGTGCTGAGTGATCGAAGGGATGCGTTGGTGGGGATTGGGCATAAGCTTCTATTCACCGCTTTTCACAAGCGATAAATATAAATAAGAAATGGTTGGTTGTACGTCTGGCTCCTATCCACCGCTTTTTACACCGGATAGATATAAATAAGGAATAGTCGGCTGTATGTTTGGTTCAGCAGTTTCGACAATGATTATTTTGCATGCAATGATCTTTATTTATCAGCAGTCAATTCCCATTACGGGCTGATCTCTTGTGATTTACATCCAGGCTTTCAATATATACCTATTGGAGATGTATGCTTAGTTGGAAACACCCTTACTTTTTAAAGGGTATCTAAGCTTAGTTTCCTTTAAAGCTCGTGAAAATCTTGGGAGATTACCACGCATCTGAATTCTTAGCGGCATCTTTTCGCTCGAGAGAGCTTTATCCAGCTAAGCTCATCCGAAGCCAGAATGCATTGCATCATGTGTAAGAGGTGATCATGACATTAAAAATGGGCGTATACGGTAGACTTCCTCCAGAGCTTTGCTACAATTGTATCATCTGGATGAGTGCACAACTTACACTTAGCGTTGCAGCAATGTCGCACGGCCTGTCGAACAAGCTGCTTACCTGGTTGAACGTCATTATGACGGCATGGCGCGTTTGTAGGAAAATATACCGTGGTTGATGTGATTAAGACATGTTTCATGCGATCCGATGTGAACAGGATGTAAGTTGAATGCTGGTAGATATGCATTCATTATGGATGTTCTTGGGAAAAATATAAGCAACCCGATTAAACCGCCTCAAGAAGCAGTAGCCATTCCCTTTACGGTATTTAGTTAGCTGAAATGTGGTCAGGACGGTAGCTTTTATCTTTCGTTTGCGGGGAACCGAAATACCCTTGTTTGCTTATGCCTTGAAATGCCCATTCCTGCTCGCCTGTTCTGAGCTGTCTTGTTGGTCCGTTTGTGGCTCCTGCTCTGAAGGTTTCTATCCTGTCCTGCTGTCCTGCTCTGTGCTGTCCTGCACCAGTCTCGCTTTGTCTTATTCCTTTCCGTATGTCTCACCATCACTATCCCCCTGTCCTGTCCTGTCCTGTCCTGTCCTGTCCCTGACCTGCCGTGTCCTATCCTATCCTGACCTATCCTGTCCTGACCTGCCGTCCTGTCCTGTCCCGTCCCTGACCTGCCGTCCAGTGTCCTGTTCGCCTGTCCCTCCACCTCCCTCCACCCGTTCTGACTGGCGCAGTCAGGCGTCCGCCGCCGCCTGTCACAGTGACAGATCGAGCTGACAGCCCGTCGGCTGACAGACCAACCGGCGTCTGACAGGCGTAAACGATTACACCGCGGTGCCCTGTCAGGGGGGATTAGACCGGTCCAGGGGGGGGGGGAGGGGGTGCTGGTGACGATTTACACCGGACGCTCGGAAAGCCGCTTTGAAGCCGACGATTGTAAATCGTTGTAGATTTGGGACTATCGGGTTTGCATACCAAAGGGCTACTGGAAAATATGGAAGGTCGAACGGGAGTTAGGAGTCGATGAGGAGTTATTTATTGACAGAAATGGTTGACATTATTGCTCCCCCGACGGTGGCTGAGTCGTTTTTTAGCGCACTAATGGTTGGGAAGGCTGAAGGTGGGCGTGGAGCGCCTGTTTGAGCACGGTCGGCGACATTTTAGACGGGTGTTTTATCAGGACGCGCCGTGCAAGTGGCATGTAATTTACCCTCACTTAGGGGGTAGCATAGAGGTTACATGGCTTTTCATTTGCTTGAGCTGCCGGTTTCAGTCTTCGACCTTTTTGAAAGAGTATTAATGGATGGGTGGTTCACGACAGCTATTTTGAAGGAGGAATTTCGCGCGATTGACACCGCATAGCATTTTATATAATTTACCATATACGTGTGACGCCTCGCGTTTATTTTAGACACCCTTCAAAACTTAACAAGGCAGCACATTGAGTACCGATCCAGTTTCGACACAGCACGATTGACACTCACGTTTACTGTAGACACCAATACCATGAAACCTTCACACCTGTGTCATTTGTGATACTGGCTCACCACGGTAGACATACCGCCGTCTTCCACATCACACAAAAAATGCTCCGGCCGAGGTGGCTGCTGACGCGCAGCGGACCGGTCACCCAGGCAGACAGCCCTCAGCCGTCCCTCCGTCACTGGCCCTATCTCCTCCAGCATCGCATGGCCGAGTGATACAAACTGACGTGCCCGCTCAGCAAAAGACACCGCTGCGCCACTTCAAACGGAGCCGCACTAAAAATGCCGCCCCGACAAACGGCGGCCATTTTTGTTAGCCGACAGGAAAGTGTGTGAGTTTGATGGTTAGATGACAGGCGGGTCACGCACTCGTACAGGTGGCGCATAGATGTACCGCTAGATGGGTGAAGCTGGTATTGAGTGAGGTGCAAGACTGGAGGGCTTTGGACGGTTGAGTCATTGCAGCGGCTTCAGTGACGCATTTTGTTTAAATTTGAGTGATGGGAAGCAGAGGGAAGCAGGACGCTTGAGTCAAGCGTCAAGCGGCTTGACCCAAACATTTTTCTGACGCCGTCTGCACCTGATTGCTAGTCCCTTGTTCAATGAAAATTTGTTTGAAAAATGGGACGAATATAGGCAAATGCATTCTGAATCAAACTTTACTTTATTTCCGCCCAACGTTTATATAACCTCTTATTGGCATGCACGTTTTCACATTGCTGACGCAGCATTGCACACACTCGACTTTCCACAAACTCCCGGTCACCTGGTTCATTTCCAACGATCGCAGCTTTCCCAATAGTGATGACTCGTCACAGCTCGTAAGAAACCAGATTTTTCACCTCACCCACACATTGCATGCCTCTAAACCGAGCGTCACTCAAACCTAACCAGCTAAAACCACACAAAGGAAACTAATGAAATCCCCGCGGGGGCAGTTGCGGCCGGAGCAACCGCGCGTGTTGTACGATTTCTGCCGCAGTTCCGAGTGTTCGGTCGGTGCCGCAGCGTTTCCGTTTGCGGTGGCGGGATGATGGTTAATGGGGAGTCTGACGGTGCTTTGCGGTTAGTGGTGTGCTACTGTATGTCATTGGTGGAATCTGATTGTGGGTATATGTGATGGGGTTGAATTAGTAAAGAGGAGGGAAAGGGATGATAGGAGAAGAGAGGAATAGGCAGAATGGTGAAGGTAGTATCGGGATAGTCAGAACAAATGGACGTTCAAACTTGTTCGACCAATATTAATCAATTTCTGAAAAATATAAGTGGTCAATATTAGGAAAGATTGTCAGGTAAGAGACGCAAGCAAGCAACAACAACGGTCAATGCAGTAGGTAAGTTGTGCCTGTTATGAGCTTGGAATAGGATAAATATTTTGCTCATCAACTGCTGGCGTGCTGGCATTTTGTATGTGAGAACCGTTTCTTATGTCTGTCCTTGTTGATGCATTATGCCGCTTTTTTACTGATACTGTCTCATTGTTATCTACCAGGATGGCAATTGGCAGTGAAAAGAACCATTAGGCATACATTTCTGCGTTTTTTGTCCCATGACTTGTAAGAAATAGCGAATGACAAGCCGAGTAGCCGCTTTTTGCGAGGCTACCTTAAAAGACTGTGCACTAATAATCCGTTGACACTAATAATGCATTACCTGAGAAATACTGGCTGGTGCGCAGAATTGGTGTCAATGGCTCTCTGTCACCTCCATTCACAGGAATATTCCCTCGGTGTTCCATTGGCACATTCCGCGCAACGAATACAATGAGTATAGCTCAATGAGACCAGCTCTCACATTTTTTTAGAGGTGCTTTGTCCAAAAGGATAATGTCACGTCAGCGTGTCATATGGCATATGACAATCAAACTGTTTACAAAAGATATCGCCTTGCTGCCTATCTAAGCAAGGAAACTATCACCTGAAGGTCACATGGCCTCAGGGCTCAGACAGACATACATGCTCCACCGCTGTGCCACTTCCGACGCGCCTACTGATGACAAAGTGATTGTCCCTACCGGTCGCGGTGCGCCGCTGGTTATCAATTAACCGCGCCGAGAATGCCGTCGGCGCGTGGTTTTTGTCGCAGACGCGGCTGAATGGATGGCGATGTGGCGTGCGTGGCGCATCGTTGGCGTGCGGTGGCGCGGTACGGCAGCAGACGGCGCGGCAGATCGGAATGGGCGTCATTAGGGTACGCATGACGGATGACCTGTCCCGCTGACGACATGTCAGAGGTGATTGGCGGAGCTGGTTAGCGGCTTGTTTACTTTTTGTCAGTTTTGTATTGAAGAATGTCTTAAAAGTTGATGCCAGAGTGGTATGTTTTTGTGCTAGAAGAATAATGTTGGATGATGAAGTAAAAATAATGCTTGACGCTTTTCACACATATTGCATAGGTAGTGATTCTATTTATTGATGTTTTATTGATGTTTGGTTTCTCATAAATACCACGATTCAGATTTTCCGAAGTTTGTAAAGTTATTACCTTTCGCTATCTTGAAAATGGAAGACGCTCGCCCACGGAAAAAGTCACGTGCGCGAGCTCGGGATTTTCACTCATCAGCAATAAATCAGCACGGCAAGTGCTGGGATTTTCCGTGCATATTTCCCAGCCACGCATCAGAGCCTTTTCAGGTGGGTGGTCTTTGCGCGTGCCATTTATCACAGAGCACTTCCCGCGCAGACGGTGGCTCGCCCGTGCCGTTCCAATAAATAGAATCACCTTCGGGCTGGGTGCGCCGGCGTGCCGCTCGTGCCGTATTTCGCCGCGAGTGCGTCACAATTCGCCGCGGCTGTCATCGAGACGCGCCACGTCCGCCGTCGACTCCATTGGCGGCGATTTATTTGTCCCTAATAACGGCGCAAAGAGGGCGTTTACGGCGCGGCGGGCTGTTTTATTACGGCGGCTGCGGCACAATTAGACGATGCTCGGCGCGGTGGCGACGAGGGGCGACGCCTTCCTCTGGTGACACCGGGGGGAGGGGTGAGGAGATAAGAGGCGTGTAAATGGCGCGTTAGTGGGAGGACGAGGCAGATGGAAGTCGTGGAGGAGGCTGCTGATGAGGCCGTTTTTCCCTCTTGCCGAGGAGATAGCTAGAACAACGAGTTCTTCTGTATTTAGGAACTTCTATTTTGTGGATGCCTTGGAATATACGCTGAAAAAGATCGGCAAGAAGTTCTTAGAAATTAGTAGACACGACAGTGATCTCGTCTCGCGTATACCGTCTGCTTCACAAATGACGTTGCGTTTCCTTGTTGGCCTCAAGGACTCGCGCTAGCTTGGCCTTAAATACAACGAATTACGAAAGCCATCTGTTTAAATTGTGAGTCTTGTTCCCAATATATCTCAGCCATCCTTTATTTCCCACATACCCCTTCGTTCCCTACACCAACCCACACTATCCCGCTCTATCACTGGGGATGACACGGGGTCAGACGACACCGCTCCCCCGAGCCACCATTTCCATGCGTCGTGATCGCCGCCGCCGCCGCGCCGCTGCTCGCCCCGTTCGGTCTCTGCGCGCCACCATCGGTCACAGCGCGCCACGATCGCTCACGGTGCGCCGCCTTTGTCGCGTCTGTCGGTGCGCTGTGCGGCACACGACAGGGCGGCGTGGAGACCGGTGATGGATGAGCCGGGACGCCGCTGAGAGACTGACCGGAGAGTGGTGGATGGTGAGGATTAGTGATGCCAATCGAATAGCAATGCCAACTTGGTATTTGGTGCTTCAAACCATAGGCGGCGGAACGGGGAGGGCACCGGGACACCGTGCCCCCCTTTGATTTTGGCATTGGAACATTAGCCCTATGGGCGTTGCGTGGAAAGAATGGGACCAAAGCAGTGCCCCCCCCCCCCCCTCAATTAATTGAAGGTGTTCCGCCGCTACTGCCAGAGAGTGGTGGATGGTGAGGATTAGTGGTGCTAATCGAATCCCAACGTTTTGGTATGCTGATACCAAACCGATGCCAACTTGGTATTGGGTGCCTCAAACCTTATGCATTTGGTATTTTGTTGGTATTAGGAAGCATCGCTAATGTATAACATGCTCCGAATTTGGTAATAAGTTGGTATTTCTATCAGTGTTCCAATTTGGCTTGGTTTTCGGTATTTTCCAATTGTCTCTGTTGCTATTTGGTTTGGTATCGGTTTTCAAATTTTCCGTATTTGACATCACTAGTCAGGATGGTGGGGACTGGGGGGTGACGCGGCGGTGGTGGTGGTGGTGGTGGCGATAGGGGAATTTGATGGGAAACAATACTCCAGGCGGACGCCCGTTATGTGGGGTGTATTGGGAAACGCCTACTTTGGTTGTCGGAGGTGAATATTTGTTTCTCAGGGTCCAGGGATGATGTCTATATGCGATCTTTTCTTGCGTTGCTGTTGGTATGTCCGACGCACTCATAGTTGATGAAAGTAAAACAAAGTGTTAATTGAATGCACCTTTCGATTTTAGTTTGTCTCGCATATGCAAATAAACTCTTGGACATTAAGTCCATTCGCATTTTACCTAGTTTTATTCGCATAGTGGCTCATGGATTGCTATTCCTGTCTAAACATTGTTAATTTCTGAAATGGCAACTGAACGGGATATTACGACCCATTCTTTGTTGCAAAATGCTAGCAATTTCATGAAGCAGAGCTTATGTTCGTGTCTTCCATCACCCACGTCTATAAAGTGGCATTCCGCTTAATAAATCAGTAACAAGCCATTAAGCGCCTCTTCCTATCCTATAAAACTCCGCGGTATATCAGCTATCGCTTGCCAGTGTATGGCTATTAGCACTCATCCAATCCACTCATAAAACTCTGAGACGGCCACTTTCTAAACTAAGACTTCGTCGGCACGGGAAAACTTGTTTACCATCCGCGAAGGTAATAGCTTGCCCTGTTTTCTAGAGTCATAAACTGATAATTAAATTACCAAGTGCCGGTGTCTGCTGAAAAAAGTGCCAGCACATTGTAACTGAAGTACCGCACTGCATTATAACAGCGGAGCAACGAAAATTTTCGGCTCCTTGAATGTTCTGTTGCCAAGGACTGGGTGCTTACTCAGTACTTTTACTTTTTAGATTCCATCAAAAATGATGTGTGATTCGTTGGGTCTAGATATTTTTGGGCAACCGTTCTCAAGAAAATTATAATTGGGTTCACTTTTAGTTTTGTTGAAGGCAGCTGAAAGTCAGTGAGTGGGTGGCACACCGATGCTGCCCTATTTATTTGTCCTCCCTTTTACCGCCTGTGTCGCAAAGGAAACCATAAAGACAACGCTGAAATCGTACGCCTAAACGTGAGACTGAACCACACCGCTGACTAAAACATCGTCACTTGGTGTATTTCCGGCTCGTTAATCTTCCTAATCACCGCAGTCCCTGTCCGGGGTGCAGTAAGTCAGACGAAGGGCGCATGTGTGTTTGTTTGTATGTGTGTCTGTGTCGGTACATACCAGACGGGGTTCACATCCGGTAGGGGGAGGGGGGGGGGGTAGTGTCGGGCGGCACCTTCACAGGCCGACTAACGCCGTGCGGGCGGCGCTCCACAAACAAATCAGCCTGACTACCCCACCGGTGTTTACCTCACAAACTACCTGGCTTTGCGCTGCCCGATGCCGCTGCCCCTTGGATGGGGCGCACTGCCCTGGAACGAGCGATGCATGATGTTCAGAAGGTCAAGGCCGGTCAGGAGACGGTTGGGTCACAAGTGTGGCGTTGTGGTGACTTGAGTTGTGAATTATGGCCGCCGGCTGGTGTGCTGAAGAATCGAAGACTCAGCACCTGAGCTCACTTTTCTACTTTGCTTACATTTTCTGTCAACCCTGCGATCCGCGCTATCGCCCTCGTTTCAGCTATCTCGCCGCAGTATTTATTGGCACCGACAAGCGACGTGGTGTGGCGCTCTGCGGCGATTAGCACGCGTCACGTCCATTGGCAACGCGCCATGTCTGTCGGCAGCGCGTCAGTTCTGTCAGCAGTGCGCCATGTATGTCAACGGCGCGCCATTCCTTGTCACTCGCCGCTCCAAGTGCTAGTTAATGTTAGGGGTGCGGCGTTTCTTGTCTCATTCGGCTTCGCATTGCGCTTTTTGAGAAGCAGGGAAGTCTGATATGCGCCCTACTCCAAGAAAAGAAGAATTTGAACAGCGACTAAATAGCATACACTGGCGCTTTGTGACTAAGACTGTTTCTAATCCAATCACCGCCTGAGTCTCGACTTCAGATTGTTTGAGAGACGTACTGTGGACTTTGGTAGACAAATGAGTGTTTATGCGCCAGCTGCTGCTGCTGTCAGCTGTTGCTGGTGCTAGCTTAAGCTGATGATCAGTCAGCTGATTGTGTGCGTCAGCTGATGGCCCGTCAGCTGATTGTTTGCGTCAGCGGAGATCAAAAGAAGCCGACCGAGGTGCGGCGTTCCAACACTGAGTCACCCTCTGTGATGAGTGCTTAGTCGTCAATTTTTATGCAATTTGCGTTGCGGCAAGATTATGCCCGATGCTCAAAATGTGACAACCGCAGTGTTGATACAGTTTTTATTTTAGGACTCAACATTGTGATCAATAAATTTGATCAATAAATTTGCGTAAATGCTTCTGATTAAGTCATTGGGTCCAAAAATTATGCAGTGCCCTGTGCCAATCACATAAGCAGACTTAAAAAGATATTTGCATTTAAACTACGAATTTTGAATGTACAGTGACATTGAAACGCATGAATGATTTGCAATTTAATTACAAATCAATATACATGCAATGTTACGTGTCGATTTGATAATAACATTTTTGATTTCTGACTCTGCTATCCTAGGAGATCCATGCATGCTCAGCATTCAGATCCAACCCCATAAAGGTAACAAATGTCCAAGATAACTGGCCACTTCACCAACCATTGACTATAATTGGCAAAAGTCATTATGCTGTACCCAAACGTGATTTCATGAGCGGATTTCTTTGCGTCTTGATTTAGGATATGTGATCGTAAATTTCACTTAATCATGTAATATTTAACGTGAGTGCATCGTTTTATGTGCCGGTCGGGCTGCAGTCTTATAGTACCCCTGATTAAAGAGAACGCTGCATCAATATCACAAATTGGGATCATAAACTGCTCGTAGTTCGTACGCTATACAATTATTGCGAACCTCAATTTCAACCCACGATATACGATGAAATGCATCCCATTGACGCTTCTTCAGGCTATGAATAGCTGCTAATCTGATAATAGGGCTAAATCTAGGTAAGTGTATCGTATGATTCCATCGAAGCTGACATGAATGGATAGGTCATATGCCATGTTAAATTTATGAACATCGAATGCATTACAAAAGAAAAATGTCGCTGAATATCGTTCAATCTGTGAGATTTGAACACAATAGATATTTGAACTGGTCCAATAGTTATTGTTTTAAAATGGAGAACTTCCGATGACCCTCATAATTCTTTTTACCTATTTGCCATTCAGGATCAGCTCATTTTGATTTCTAGATGAGCTGTGGGCTTTAGCTTGTTGTACAAACGCTCATTGACAAGGTATATTCTATGCAGCTCTTATAAGCCATTACCGATATTTTTTACTGCTAGGATTGATGATATTCAGCCATATTGGAAACTAATGGTGGGTGATAATCACCACCAATAAGCGGGCGAATGCCCATGACGTCAGCACGCGGGGGATCCCTGATGGCAATACAAGTGATACTGACGACGCGGAGAGGAAGAGAAAGCTGGCGAATGTGGCGCTTCTGCGACCATCGGTCAGCGCCCAGAAGACGGATGAAGACAAAATGACGCGCCACCACCGCCGCGCCAGAGACGGATGAAGGCAGAGATCGGCGCGGGGATGACATAAATGACGCATCGGTGACGATATTCTCTGAATGATGCAGACTAAACGGAGTACCGTATGAAGCCTCCTGGTTTTGTCTGTTATAAACCTATTGATGAAAGTGATGTTGCAACTCTAAATCTAGCTAGGCTTTGAACGATATACTACACTGACAACCAAAACGATTCTCTATTCCCTTTGATCATGGTGTGTCATGCTCCTATAACTCTGCCGTTTTCCTGGCGGAATGCCCTTAAGATACTCAAATGATTCCTTAAATGATTCCTTTTAAGCATATCAGGGGTTTTGGTCTAAAACAACACCCTGATCATTTTCTTCGAACATACCCAAACTATACCCTCATTCCTTAAATACCTCCCTTGAATTCTTCTAATATACCCTAGTGTACAGTCTCTGCCGCTACTGTCAGATACCGTACCTGTGCCGCTCGGCGCCTCCGGCGGTGACCGGTCGGCGGGCCGGGACTGGCCGGCCGGGCGGGCGAGGAGGACGGGCAGTCGCTCCCTGGACGTGTTGCTGACCACTAACCCGCGCCCCGCTGGGCTATTCAGCCATACGCGCCCTGCTGAGGATAGAACCTTAACCCTCGTTTTGGATGTGTTACGATATTAAAGGAAATCGGACGAGGGAGCTGAGAGTAATGAGACAGTTTCTGAGCAAGTTCTACGACGAATATACCTAGGGCATTATTATCTTCCCTTCTGGGCTTATGTGGGGTCTAATGCAAGAATACATTGAGATCAGTGATGGAAATCACAGAATAATACGGGAGTGTTACGTGGTATAATGCGAGTATAGTTTGCAAAATATTCCCCTTATACGCTTAGAAGGAATACTAGAGGTTTCGATGTAAGGGTATTTTGGTAGATTAAAAGGAGTGTACTGTGGGTATCGCAGGGAATAGAACAGGAATCATATTCCTTTCCTCTTCGGTACTTACTAGGGTATATTAGAAGAATTCAAGGGAGCTATTTAAAGAGCAAGGGTATAGTTTGGGTATATTCGAAGAAATGATCAGGGTGTTGTTTTAGACCAAAACCCCTAATATGCTCAAAAGGAATCAAAAAGGTTCTCAGTGTAGGGTATATTAGAAGAATTTCAGAGTGATATTCAAAGAAAGTGTATTTGGGGTACCTATATTCGGAGAAATGATCAGGGTGTTGTTTTAGACCAATTCCCCTAATATGCTTAAAAGGAATCAAAACAGCTCTCAGTGTAAGACGTTTTCTCGCCTGTCTAAGATATCTCCTCGCCTGCCTGAGACGTTTCCTTGACTGCCTATGACCTCGTCTCAGAAAATAAAACGGAATTCAACCGCCGCAAGCGTTCCGAGAGATGTTGCACCCTGTCCGTGACGTCAAACCCCATCTCACGCATCCCTTTTAAACCTCACGAAGAGTGACGTAAACCCTTGCATAGGAAACTCTGCAGGGCCGGGCACACCAACGAAGGTGTGTCAGATCTGCACAGTGCTCAACACATCACCAGGCGATCTTGATCACGAAAATGTCACTCCACACTAGTCTGTGCGTCACTCCACACCAAGCGGCGCACCTCAAAGGCGCACCCCACTTCCGTTTGACCTCCGACGCGTCTCCGGTGATTCATTGCCTCCACGGGCCAGCTTTCGGTTCCCACTTTCATCGTCTGAATCACCGCCGGGAACGTCTTGGAGCCGTCAGTGGGATTGAGAGGGAGTGGCCGTGTCTGTCACCGGCAGTTTCGCCGATACTTCAATGACGTGACGGGATATTGGATGGGTGCCATACTGCCATACTTCCCCGTACGGGTCTGTGGGTCTCACCAATCACCAGAAATCTCTCGATTCTCTCCTTTTACATTTTTGTCTGTTTAGTGTTACGTGCTGTGTTGTATTTCTTGTTTTTGTGTTTTCATGTGTCATTGTGGTCATGAATCATTTTCACGGGCCTCAATGTGCGTTCCTTGTGACTGAATGCTATTTGTCTCCTGGACAGCGCTTTTGCGCCTCTATTGAATTAAAACCAAAAGCTTAAGTTATAAAGTTATATCCTTTTTAGAGTCTCTAGATGTCTCTGCCGATTTCTCTCTCTCTCTCTCTCTCTCTCTCTCTCTCTCTCTCTCTCTCTCTCTCTCTCTCTCTCTCTCTCTCTCTCTCTCTCTCTCTCTCTCTCTCTCTCTCTCTCTCTCTCTCTCTCTCTCTCTCTCTCTCTCTCTCTCTCTCTCTCTCTCTCTCTCTCTCTCTCTCTCCTACCTAATCCCCCAGTAGCTTCTGGCACTCTGCCTGCTCCGGTGTCGCGTGTCTCGCCGTATCGCAAGTAGACAGGACGAGATAGCACGTTTGTCGCCTGTCCTACCGTCGACGTGCGAGTGGCACAGACGACAAATCATCCCGCTCACTGAGTAACGAAGGGGAGACGGCAGGTGCCGACATGACGTCATCCGTGGCAGGGCGCTGATTGGTGGATGCCAGGTGGGACTGGAGAGAGATTTGCGAGGCTTTGGGCCATCCTTGACAGGTGATCAGTCTACTGACGGAACTGTTTTCTTGCTTTATTTGTGAACTGTCTAGTGCAATCTATGGCATCATTTGAATTTTTTACTTATTCCTCTATATTGTGAAATAGCTTCACCAGTACTCAGAGTTTTGCATCTCATCTAAACCCTCGGCTTGGCTTGACTGTTTCTTGATCCAGGGCATGGGCGTTGCAACACTGAAACTTGATACGATTTTATCCAGCTGCATTAACAGTGTCATAATTGGAAACTGGATACGGTACCACAGCGACTACTAATCTTTGCTGTCATAACAAATGTCAGCACGGCCACTGGGCTGGCCTGATTTAGGAGACAGAGACTACTGACCGAATTAGTCGCATGAAATATATCGAGCAGAGGCTCATACGAACCAGAGGCAGGGCAAGGACGCCTGTTTATCGGAGGATTTGATGTGGCTTACTGCTTATGTTCAATATTCATAGTAACCGTATGGACAATATTCATCGACAATGTTGATTTGATGACTCTAATGTAATTTAAGTGATACAATGGGACGATATTTTGAAGAATAACTAAATTATTATTTAACACGACAACCGGCATATGCCCATCGCTCACTGCTGCAGCCCCTTTCAGACCTTTCAGCGTCATTTGACACAAGACAGAAAACAGAAACATGAGCATGAGCTCTCGCTATACCTACAGCTGCCTACCTACAGCTACCTACTGCTATCTAGTTTAGCAGCAGCCGGGGTAGCGCTGATGGCTTGGATAGCTCTGCGGGGTCGGTGGTGGCGGCGGTCTGGCCAGCTTACCGGCGCTTACGGTGGCGGCTGTGGCGGCTTACCGGCGTCTTTGTGCCGTCAGCTGGTGATCGGTCTTACTCAGAGTCGAGAGCGACACTGCAGTATGGAGGAGCCCCCGGCGACAGACCGCTGAAGGCCGCTGGGGGGGGGGGGGGGCATGCGGGCTACATTTGTTGTGGGGAAAGGGGAGCGGGTACTTATCAGCTAGGTTAGCTACGGTACAGAGTTCTTAGAAGCTAAAATAAAACTGGTGCGGTCCTGAAGACTCAGGGACACCTCCTAAAATTAGTTCTTTTTTTAGTATTACAAACCGTTAAACGTATGCAGTGCCAGTCTGTTATCTACCCATTGAGACTGTTCTTATCAATTTCCGAGCTTTCTCGACTTTTCCGAGCCTCAACAGCCAAACTCCAAATCCTAAATCCAAGTCCCGAGTTTTAACTCCGATCGAATCTGCCCGTTTTGGAGCCGCCACAGTCGGCCGGAGCACAATGTCAGGAAATAGTCGACAGCTGGGGCGGGTCCTACACGCCGGGAAAGATCGCACCACCACTGTCTATTGTGCCAACGACGTCATTTATCAGCTGAGTCGGACAGTCGGCTGCGTGGGGGGTGGATGACGTCACAAGTGTTAATTAGCCGGCGAACAATCGGTTGTAGCTGGGCGATAGCGACGCACTGGGTGGTAAAGTGATGGGAGGTCTGCAAGGTGGTGGTGGGCGGTGGCTGTGCTGATTTGGCACGAGATTTGAGAGATCGTTTTGTGATTGAGTTGAATGGTGATAGCCTATTATTGTTGAGTTGGTGAAATAATTGATGTGGGCGAATTTACCTATTGATTTGATTGGTTATGGAAAAGCTAACTTTTCAAATCCGTTCTCGCTTTTGTTTCTCCCTTCGTTCACTTTCTCTTACATACGCCTCTGTTCCACTTGATGCCTGCTTCTTCTTTTCGTTACACCCTTCCTTGTAAGTTGTAACCGCTTCTTCTTTACCTTGCTTCTTCCCACCTCCCGATATTTATCTCTTTACTCACCTCTCCTCTAGGCACTCATCAATACTCCCACCACTGATCTGTCGCCTTCTCACCTTCCTACTCTCGCCTCTGTCTCCCCCCGTCTCCGCTGCCTGGCGGCGCCTCTGCTTCTGTCGACACGCGCACGGCGGCGCCAGCAAACACTGATGACGGATGACGGTCATCGGTCATCACCGTATGCCCCCGGGCAGTGATTACGGGCCGAATTAGCGGCGGTCGGCGCCGGCCGATAGGGGCACCGGTGACCGATGACCGACGGACCAACATCGACCCTGACCGACGAGCCGGCGGTGGTGAGCGTCAGCGCCGGATTTATCACACTGCACGAGCGGGTAGGGAAGGAGCGAAAAATGCACTGGAAGAAGCAGCAAGAGCCTCATGGTGTGGTTTTTGAAGGTTGACTTAGGCGTCGGATTCCGTGTTTTGATGCGTGTTAAGGCGTGTTATGAAATAACAAAATTGGAAATGTGGAGCTGACTTCTATTCATTCTAAGTGCATCAAAGCGTAACTAGGTCACGTGATCCTTATTCCTTTTTAATGGCTCTTCATATCGTTGACAAAATACTGCTGGAACTTGTGCTATATTCAATATTTAGGCAAGTATGCAAATAATCCTCATTAAGTTTCTTATCCTTCATTAAATGTTCCACGTTTGCCCACAAAATTTGTCTGAATCCATTGACACAATAATGAATAAACATGACACAAATAATGAAACAAAAACCCAGCTTCAGAACATACCAGAACATGCTGTCCCCCCACTCCCCCGGTAGGAGGGCCCCTGCCCTGGTAGGAGGCCTCCCCGCTAGGAGGGAGGGGACGAAGGATGACTGGTGGGCTCGCGTCCCCGCCCCTCGCGCGCATCCATCACACTAATCACCGTCACGCCGCGTGACGGTGCACGTTCGGTGGGAATCGGCGTCACGATCCCCCGTCGTGACGCCGGCTAATCAGTGATGTTACTGCGTCGGAGGGAGGTTTGTCGTTATCGCATTTTACTTCATTATTTACTAATAAATTTTTGTTGAAATGGAGACGTAGGAATGGTGAAAGAATCACGGGTGTAGGGTGTAGCTGGTAGCATAAATGTATCATTTGTCAAGTCCTATCCAATTCGTTTGCCTTTACTTCACGGTCCGGTGCATTGGGTTTAGTTTAGATTCAATTATTTCCTTTGATTGAGAGTTGAGTGTGCCGAAAATGATATGAGTTTAGACATGCACCTTGCATGTTTTTTTCAATTACCCTGGCTCCGTTCAAAATTCTTTTGAACCACAGTGCATTTCCTCGTAACCCATACGGCATAACCCTGGGTTTTGATCCACAGCATGGCCGCGGGTTCCCTGTTGCTGGGCGCCCCAGGCGTTTGCTCAGCCAAGACCCCCCCCCCCTCCCCGCCTTGCTCCGCCCGCACCCCCACCGCCCCAGGCGCCTTCTGGCACGTCCTTACAGGTGCGTACTTAGATCGACCAATCAGCGATCGGGTGACATCCGTTACCCATAATGCGTGACCCACTTAGCAACACGATTTTGCCGTGGAAAGTTGTTTGTTTTGTTTTCTATGTCGGTGATAAGAAGTGCGGTGAATTTTGAGGTTATTTGTTCCCGTTGTTGTGTTGAGAACAATTTAGCGGTGCTTCTGTGATATATTATGATCTCAGTGACGTTACTGAAGGAGATATCAGCGTGCAAAGACATGAGTCCTGAGGTCATGGCTCCTGTCTCGCCCACCTGCAGCCGGACGGTGACACGGCGAATGGATCGGTCAACGGGAAACGGATTAACTGGAACACGCCTTTATGGTAACGTACCGATAACACATCGACAATAATGATAAACACGAGTGCACATTGTACATACAGGGAACTGCACTGGAATGCCGTTTTTTCTCGTTATATCAATATCTAGTCGGCTTAGCCATGCATATTACTGTCCTTGGAAAAGAAAAGGAAGAGCCTGGCTATTATGCATTGGTCTCCACAGCGGACTGGTAAATGTTCAATATCAATCAGTGATGTGGTATGTTCACATGATGACATTTCTCCCTTCAGAAAGCAGTTTCAGAAAGCAGCAGAAAGCAGTTTGAAAGTTTTTTTTTCTGTTGAAAGCTCGATTCGTGGTGACCGAAGGCAAGCAAAATTGATATTTTCCTCCGAATGCCTCCTAATTTTTCCTTTAATAAGTTGAACAAGGTGAATAGGTGATATGTTTGTGAGACATTTTTTATGAAATAGCCTTGCCAATCTTCAAATACGCGTATTCTCTCACGATTCCGGCCCCTCTTTCGGTCGCGAAATCCGTCAGCTCTGCGGTCCAGAAGTGCAAATGACCGGGGGCGTGTCGCCAGCTGCAGAGTGGGCGGGGCCAGCAGGCGCCGGTGCCGTCCCTCTTACCTAGAGACGGATGGTCCTGCCGAGAGATGCGACAGGACAGCTACGGTACGTACCCGAGGGACCGACCTGGAAAGGGAATGGGGGCGACAGGAAGTCGGGTCGTACCGGGGAAGGAGGGGGAGGGAGGGGCTAAATGAGGGTGACGGGCTTCGAGGTCGAGAGGATTGAACGGATCGGGCTAGGTTAGCTGACTGGACTTCACTTTGTCTTCTAGCTGAACCTGTCAATTTCTTATTGACGCAACACGTTCTCAATGGAGCCGAAGCTGACATCAACATTTGATGTACAATGGCAAAATCTAGGAGAATTCAAGGCAATTTTAGCTCTACATTTATTAAATCTTTGCTCTTTTAAGGAAAACCGTTTTATAGCTATACACCATTAAACCAAGAAGTATCTGTTGTATCGGTCCATTCTACTCTGTTGTTCGCTCGTCACCAGCGTAATCGTATCAAATCCTGAAGGTCCCGACACAAACATCTCACGTGGTCAATGGCGACGGGGTGGACAGGTTTTGAATGGGATTGGCCGTTTACGTCGGCTTTGGACAGACACTGCGGATTATTCGCGAGATAATATGTGCCACAGACGATGTGATGTGTCAGGCTGTCACCAGATTGCGATGTGACAATGTAGAGTGACGCATTTGACGTGGATCGAGTGATGCGGGGAAATGATATGCGCGACCTAATGGGTCCATATCCGTAGAGAAAGGGCTGCATGTAGTATGGGCACTTACCTGGGGATTGTGAGCGTTGGTGATGCAATGGCACGGCTGCAAATGTTACCTAATTGGCGCAAATATTCGCGGATAGCTAACATTCAGGTCACACGCATAAATATTTTATAGAGCAAGTTTCTGTTGACTGAAATGGTTATTTTCACATGAAACGGCAGGCTGAAGAGAAAATGCCTCTCAGTGGCATCGAAATGCCACCTAAAGCGCGTCCTTTTGGCTGAGATACCGGCCACAGTTCATTCGGCCTCGACCCCATGTGGCGACATCCCGTCCCACTTTTCACCTCAGTTGACGGCGGCATCGCTGTGCGCTGTCACCTGATCTCAAATGACGTCACAGGCTCACAGATTAATGTGACGTCACTGGCACAAATTACCGTGCTCGGCCTGTCACCGCTGTCGCCTCTGGTAACTAATGACCGTGTACATCCAGATAACATCCTCCGAGACGGGCCGGCCTCTTCATCAGTGAATCAAGTCTGTCTGGTGACGTCACTGGTGGAACGTGCCGTACCATGACGTCAATTGGGCGCAGGTTTCTGAAATATACACAAAAGTTAGTAAAGTCATAAATATCTCACAACTTTATTTCAGAGGACATTTATACCACATGCTGGTCGTGTGGGAAAAGTGAATTCCAAGTTTTGCAGGCTCCTGCTTTTCATGCACTCGTACATTCAACATTTGAAAAGATTTGGGACGCATTTAACGGATTATTAAGCCAACGAGCATTCCATCCTGGCTGATTTGCTTTTAAAATCCATGTCACTGAAAGGGGCATAAAACGCTAACCGGTCAATTGGTCAAAAATGTGTCTCATTCTCTTCCCCGCCTTTTATTTAGCGTCGGTATTCGTTCCACCCATCCCTTCCCCGGCCCTATCATCCACACCGTGTTTATGAGCGGCGCGTAACCAGCCCTGACGTCACAGATATGGCAGCAATGATACATGGGCTGCCATCCATCACGCGGTGCCTTTGTCCAAACGCCAAAAACGCGCGTCCCCGCCGCGCGCAAATTATGGATGATGCACTTAGGTTCATTTTATGGGCTGTCTGTACGGCGCATCGCCCCTACTGACAGGGAAGGGTTGTCGTGGCAGAAACGGCGCGCTGATGGAGTGGCGCGAAGAGCGATGACTCGGCGCGCGCGGGGATGAAAAATGTGTCCGCCTGTTTGCCATCGTTCCGCCCCTCCTACTGTGAGGGGGAACAGGCGGGAGCTGAGGCTCGGGCAATGTCAAATGGGCGCGTGGGATTTGGAGGAGTCGACACTGGCCGATGAAACCAAGGAATAACGCTTGGTTTGTCATATAAATAGGTATCCGTTTCCTACACTGACTACTGACTAGTGCCGAGGTCTTTGTGGATGAGTAGGTATAGAAGTCGAAATCTTCAGATGTCTTTCCGTCCCACCGAATAAAGGAACCATTTTTACGTAAGTGCGAAACATTTTTTTTTTTTATAAACTATGATTGGTTTCAGGTTCCTATTCATACATAGTATACATATAGCGTTCATCATACATAGTTGAATATTGCTTCCGGTTCCTTTGCCTATTATGAGTCTGGTTATCGTAGTCAGCATGGCCATAAGCACGTCATGCCATGGATAAACCTCTATATTTCGCCGTCCACTGTGATTTATATTGCGGAAGCATGCGCTCTCCTGACTTTCAAGTACCCCAATGCTTTTTTTGGCGCTATATTCTTAGAAATTAGCGGAAGACAATGCTGATAACCTTTAAAGTACAGCTAAAATGAACTATTAATAGCGGTTCTCCTCATTGATGCTGCACTTGATAATTTATGGGACTGTTATCTGAAGAGGAAATATACATTTTTTGAATGAACACCGACAAATTGCCAACAATTTTAGCATTCCGTACTATATCGGCATTTACCTTACCGTATTGCATAGGGAAGTTATTTTTTCTATGCTGATTGCCAAAAACTCTAGAATGGCAAACAGTTCCAATCCAGCCAAAAAGTTTCCTGTTACCTGTAGCGCGCTTGATGTCATTACCAAAACGTATGCCCGCACTCCCATATGCAATCAGGCATTCCCCCATAGTGCAGTAGCGATTTGCCAAGCTATTAGCACCAGTGTCGAGCCTCAGACCCGACTCTCTGCAACGCAACCTTCACCCGTCACTAGAACATCGACAAAACTTATCAAAGCCCGATGGTTTACACGATACGACAGAGAAAAATCGCCATGGACATGCCCCACCGTCTGAGGCAGCGTGTCTGATCGCCGTGTTGTGCCTCTGTCGGGCGCGGATTAGCGCCCGTCTTGCGGAGTAGCCAGTTGAGAAACAGCACTGTCTTGCAGCTCGTTGTCTCACATTTTTGCCTTTCTCTTGACAATGAACAGCTCCCGGGCAACGCCGAGATCTTGGATACGCTCTCCTGCACCGTTTCCAAGGGCGACCACCCACCTCTGAACGCCACTGCGGTTCTTCTTGTGCGGGGTACCGCTGGCAGAGAGTGCACGTTTTGGTCGGGTGATTTATCACAGTTCATCGAGGCAGCTGAGGGATGGAACCATCAGCGCGGTAAAAATAACGGCGCTTTTCTGGCTGGCCAATCATTTTGTCGGCAAAGATAAGAATGAGGGCTGATTGGCGGCGCCGACAAAGGGGTATATGAATCACGATTTAATAGTCGGAGGTGATTTATCATCTTTCAATGCAGCTGCGGTGGCGGCGGCGTGGGGGGGCGGCACGAGGGGACAGGGAGCGGGAGAGAGGAGGGCAGGGCTGATGCCGGTTACACTGGATGTTTCGCAGCCTCTGCCTGGCTGAAAGAGGGGCCGGATGGACCTTGCTGCTTGCTAGTGTGGGGGAAGCGAGGGCACTCTTCCTATGAAGATAATATTTCTACGTCCAACCATTCGGAGTACGAGATCATCTCGAGATGACTTGAAAGTGAATTACAAATTGAAAATAATCAATTTAATTCTCAATTTATTCAAGTCCATTTATTCTTGCATCATGTCAGCAGAATGGCCAGTAGTGACTAATGTTAGGGGCGGCCCGCAGTTGTCGGAACCCTGATTCGCCTCAGCAATGAACATTATCGGAACATCTAGCTGCAGTTGTTAATAAAGCGTACGAAAGGCCATATTTACTTTAATGCGAAATACTACATTAAACTAAATGAAATTAAAGATAAGCTACCCGACGTTTCGCTTATATTTGCTTAGTCATGGGCGATCTAACACATTTCACAAATCATTAATCACAATCATTAAAGTAAATATGGCCTTTCGTACGCTTTATTAACAATTGTCTCAAATAAAACTTCAACATCTAGCTGCAGAAAATCACCGTTCAATGATTGATGGCCATTGTCTGTAATTTATGGCTTGTAGGCATCGCCAGTCAATAGTGATAAACTAGGGTGACCCGCGTGCTCCGCAACGCGAAAAGGGGGTATTTACGATCGGCGGCTGTTTGGTTGTTCTTGTGTCGGTTGGGTTATCTATCCATTTCGGTCGATTGCTTTTTGATATCTAAACGTTTTGGTTTGGAAAAAAATATCCATCGGATCGAGGTGCCCGTGTCTGATAAGCATGCTTTCTACTTCAGAACCTGTCAATAGTTCAGTGAACCTGTCAAATGTGTTTTATAATTCAGGTGCGTAGTTTTTTTGACAAATGAAAGGCGTAGATAATTTTCGCTAAAAATGGATTTGCAGAGGTTTGAAACATTTATATTTTTAAGAATACTGTTGCTTGTCATGCAAACGTGATGATTGGATCTTGGAGATAATTGAATGCTCTTTCCAATGATAGCATTTCAATTGTCAAACGTATCAGGTTAAGCAGCAAAACCCGTGTAATTATTTAGTGGCACATTATTGACAAATAGCATTTTCTCCAGCGATTTGTTCCACCTTGTTTTTGATCAATTAGCTTTTCACAATTTTTCCATGAGAGGCGGTACATTTCTCTTGTCAGTAGGCGTTGTTTTAACTCTCTCAGTCTGACGGTCACGTGAAAATAAAATAAAATCCAAAATCCGTTTAAAACGGCACTTTTTGAAATGAAATTGCCTTCACACGTGCACGTGGCGCGTGCCACCCCCTGCACCGCACACCATTCGATTGCCCGTTCGATTCTCTACACGGTGCTGTTTTCCCCATGTCGATGGGGCGCACGGCTACCGAGATATTGCACGGGGGACGGACCCGTGTCGGGCAAATTTAGCCATTTTCCCCCGTTTTTGCAAGCCGATTTATACATGTAAAGTCTATGACGCGAATTTGCACTTTTCGGGCACGCGCCACGCGCTCGCTATTGATCCGATCGAGCCGAGACCGCTCAAAGGCACGTTGTCCATCCTTGTTCTATGAGTTGCGCAAATTTCAGCGCGCTAGGTGCAACGGTGTGAGCTGTAACCCGCGCTACGTAGCACCATGTCGCGACCTTGGTAATAGACAGAAACTACGTCACCACAAATAGTAATATAGATGTGTTTGGCATGTGGGCATCAGGAATACTAATAGAAGATGATGGCCAGTGCCGAAAATTGATAAGAAACTGGTAATGACTGGATTAGCTCTTGTGCTGTTATTTAATAACTTACTCATCGTAACTTATTTGGCAAGTTGTCGGTAACTAATGATAATGAGATCAGCGGAGAGCGCTGTTAATTAGTGGACAGAAACTAATGCTTAAAAGTTATATGCAGCTGTCAGCATTGTGTTTTGACACCTATACAGTGTTTATGTTTTCGTGGAAATGCATTCAATTTTCAAAAAAGCGTCCAAACTCTTTCGTCTCGCAACTCTCAACATTTACCACATGGCGTCATGTATCCATCAATGACGTCAGACATTCTGCTGGCTTTTCCACATCGCAACACACGTGCTGGTCTTCCTGACGGCGCCTGTCTTCCGGTCGTCCTCTATAGACGCCTCTCCTCTCTCCCCGCGACGGGTCGCTTTCTGTGCCCATGACGGGTCAGCGGGGCGGCGATCGGTCATCGGCGCCGACCGACAGCCGTCAGATCAGTCACATCCGTCACCGACGCCCGTCACATCCGTCACTGGACGTCCCACGGAGAAAGTGGCACGTGCTGAGCGACTGGCCGGGGCATGAACTGTGATAAACGGGGCTGAGATGGGCTGAGTTTACCTGGTGAGCTAGACAGTGGGCTTTGAGGTGTGGGGATAGTGGAGTCAGGATGCAGCCGATAGGAATTTATGTAGAACCAGTAAGCCATCCGATTTTGAGTTCAAATACATTCAAATGCACTACAAGTTAGTGCTGGTAGGGCTATGTTTCTTGGCGCCAAGACATTTCTTGGCGGAGCGCAGTAAGCACACACGCAGAAGCGTCTTTCCCGTATCGCTGAATATCCCACTTCGTCTGGAAATTTCGCAATTGACTTGAATAACAGGTGTAGCCAATTTGCAACCAAGGGCTTCCTTTCGTAATCGGCATGTCGGTAATGTGTAAGCGCATGCAGGTACAAGCCAAACCGTTTCTTGGGCGATATCGGTCGCTGTTTGCGGACTACCATAAGTGTTCTTCAGTGCACTAATGCGTTTTACATGGAGTCAAGAACTGCGAACGTGTAGCAGATGCAAGAAACATTCTTGTTCGGTCGTTTTTCGCGTTGTTTGCAAATCTGCTGAAGCTGAGTGACATGCATGTGTTACAAGGATATTTGCCGTTTCTCAGCAGAAAAAAACGTTCTGGCAGTGTTTAGTTTTTAGTTTAGTTTTTGTAGTCTAGTTCAGCAGATGTGTTGAACTTTGTTGACTTTTTCCCACTGAAGGTTTCCAGCAGATGTATGATCAGAAAGGCAAGACAAGCCTTCCGTTTGGGTCCACAACGGGATAAGAATATGCAAAACGCTTAGCTAGAATGAGAAACTTTTTGGCGTTTTTGTGGTATGCCTATACCATCATTTTGACATGATATCAATGAAGACTGATTCGATTCATGTACAGCTATGGGAATATCAAGCGGTGAATTCCTATCTTATCCAGACTCAACGGACTCCCAGTAAGCGGGCAAATGGAAAATTTCGCAACTGGTGATTATATCGTATAGAATAAGCGAAACCTCCTCTTAGTAATTTTCCTGGCATGGACCACGACAAATGACATACCATAAAGTGGCGTTAATGTCCCTTAACAATCGGGACATTCATCACCAAAGTCGGTTTTTACTCGGCACTTGGCTCAAATGCTCAGCTCATTGCGAGTCTTGTTTTCAGACCACCGCAAACGAGCCCAACTCACGCGGGATAAGATTTGTGGTTACCTCTCGTGCGGACTTTCCCAACGGACAGTGAATGACTTGGAGCTGCAACTGAATTGACTGTTCGTGAGTTATTGCATACAATTACTTTTTTGTAGGATTTAGTTGGAACCTCATCGATAAGCATTGCCATTGTTTTTAACGAAATACTAGAATTTCTACTATGATGCTCTAAATTGAGTTCCCAGACTTAAAAAATTGTTGCTCTAATGAAGACTTTGCAGCTGGCATTCCATAAGCTGTACACTGAACTCGCATGATACTAAACCATCTCGGTATCTGCCATACGCCAGTTACCTGAATCCGCAAGATTTCGTAAACAGCGCCCACCGGCATCCTTCTCACTAGAGTCCTATCATTGGTGGCCTTCTACGATATAATAATCGTTCCAATCTCTCCCTGACAAATGCCTCGCGGGAATGCCGCCCATTTCGGCCACCAGGTGTCGTTAGTGCGCCCTGTAACTCTTTGCAACACAGCTAATGGCGCCTTTATGGAGACGAATGGGTAATTGTACATGGGAGCCGCGGCCGGCGCCGACCCATAAATACGCGAGTACAACCGCAGTGTAATGCACGAGCCTGACAAATTGGGAAAATACACGACATTCGGAGAATTATGGCCGGTGGTGAACCGCCCAGAAATGACTGGAATTAGTAATGGTAGTGATTTTTTGAAGGCTGGATGATGTCATGGACAATTTTTAACATAGACATTGACATTGACACATGAAATATATCCAGCAGTTATTCCACAAAGATATGCGGCTGTGTAGTTATAAGCCATTTATGTGTAATGTGTGCGCCACTTTCATAGACCCGGGCAGCGGGGGCGCTTGCTCCCCCCTAACTTGAGAGCCGAGGGGGCGGCGCCCCCTCAACATTGAGGCAGCGAGAAAGGATCTTTCCTCCCTTTTGCGGACTTCTTTCCTTCTTGTTTCCATACATCTTAACATTAACACACGGCATTAAGTTCGTGCCATCTGAATGGTTTCTGCTGATACAATATCGATGTTACAACATATTGTCATCCCTCTATGGTCATCCCGCTTTGGTTTGGGCCTGACCTTGGCCATAAGTTTGGCAGGCCAGATTTTATACTGGACCATTTTGGGTCAACTTTGAGAAATACATAACGTACAACGGTGGTAAAAAATCATTGCTTTATGTAACTATGTATAACACAGTTTACCCACTCTGGGTGTAAGGAAGGGGTGTGGGGCAATGGGTGCACTGACGTGGCGCCCTCGGAAGGCCGGTATGGGATTAAAGCTCAGCGACACTAAGGGCTTATGTGGTGCCTTCGGTTATCAGTAGCACCCTCAGAATCACCGGCGTAGGGCCCTCAGAGCCGCCGGTAAGGGGCCTTTAGAGGCATTGGTGTGGGGCCGTCATGCAGGTGCCCGTGTGGGCGCTCAGAGCCGAGGTGCTAGTGTGATTCTCTCAGATGCGCCGGTGAGGGTCCTTACAGGCGTTGCTGTGGGCCCTCATAGACGCTGGTATGGAGCCGTTACAGACGGGTGTGGGCCTTTACATAGAGCTGCTTACGCAAACCCTCGACAGGCCGGCAGGGGCTCTCAGTGACCGGCAAGGGGCCCTTATGCCGGCAGAAGAAGTCCTGTGGGGTCCTTAGAGACCAGAATGGTACTGTCAGACGCCAGTGGGGCCCTCAGAGTCACTGGTGTGGCCGTGGGGTTCTCAAAAGTCATCCGTGGGTGACCTTTAGATGCGCAGGTGTTGGCCGTTGGGTCCTCAGAGCCGCCGATATAGGGCAGTGGTGTAGGCACTCAGAGTTGAGGGTGTGAAACCCTCAGAGACACCGGTGTGGGCCCTCATAGGCGCCGATGAGGGTCCTCACGGTTGCCGTTATGGGGCCCTCAGAAAAATAAGCGTGGGACCATCACAGGCGGGACATGCCCCTGGAACTGGCCCCTCAGAGGCTGGTAAGAAGTCTCAGAGGCCAGTAACGGTCCTTTGGAGACCACCGATGGGCCCTTAAAAGCCGCAAGAGGCCCTCAGAAGCCGGCGTGGGGCCCTTATGGAGATCTTAGTGTGCCTATTTAGGGCCCATGAGGTGCTCTAACGAGCCCCATGGGGCCCTTCTGAGTCGAAATATGGCCATCGTTAACCCTCAGCGGTCAACTGGCGCCGTAGGGCCCCTCGGACCCGAAAGTCCCTTTGAACCTGATGCGGGGGGGGGGGTACGGGGTAGTGTCCCCTTAGACCCCTAGCTACGTCACTGTTTCATTTGCATCATGTCAGGTATTTTAGGCTCGCCCCCCCCCCCCAACTTGAAAATCGTTCCCGGGCCCCTGGCCACTTTTGTTTCGAATGTGGTGCTAGATTTCGCATTGTTGCAGTCTTGCCATCATTTGGAGTTACTACAGATCCGGCCAATCTTGGGCCAATCTTTGACCAATTCGACTTTAACCGACAGACCGGGACTCTTTCTTGATCTCTGTACCAGCTGCATGAAACTTACACCCTCAGCAAGCTACCTACCACTCGTGTACGCGCTTGTGTCACAATTCTCCCAGCGAATACCGACCAAAACTTATGCCACTCACAGCTAACCGTGACAGGTCGCCAACACCTGTTGAAATCCGACACCTGACGCCTTTAAAAGTCTGTCAACAATGCTGAGTTGAGAACAAAGCGACGCCGCCTCTGCAGCTGTTTGGATTTGTCGAGTGTTCGCGTTAGCGGCACGGTTTGTGGAGGATGTTTGAGTACCGGAGGTCACACAGTGTTGGGTGTGCGGCGGTTTCCCTTTGGGGTGTGAGCAAAGCAGCTTTGCAAAGACTGGCACAGAGGCGTCGTCAGGCACGATAGTTGGGGAACAGTGGTCAATGGTCATATTTGGATGCTATTACCGAATGCGATTTATAGAACACATGCGTGATTGAGCGAGAATCCAGAAGAGATTGTGATGGCCATGCTACGCTTTTATCCTACTTTTCCGAATTTTCACCTATTTCCCTATGCCATGCTGCTGCTTTATAAGCTGGTTGACAACCCATTTCTTTTCTTCGTCGATCCTTAACTCCTATCTCTCCACAGGAAGACCATAGCTCACCAAACCACCATATAGTCGTCCAACCACTCCCTAGTCCCTACTACCACCCCACCACCAAAGCCGCCCACTAACGACCCGGGTCTCATCACAGACCGGCGACAAGACCAACATTTGCCCTGCGGCGTTCAGATGAACTGACGACCCGCTAATGCGCGCGGGATGACCCCCCCCCCCTCCCCTGGGGTCCGACACAACTGGGTCCTGTCACTGTGACAGTAAACATGGCTGACAGCGCGGCATACGTGACGCGTCACAGACAAATGTGACGCACCTGCTGGCACTGGGGTGGACGGGCGATAGTGGGTGGGCGTGTGTGGAAGGGCAGTGAAGAGGGGAGCAGGATGAACTGGAGCAACAACTTTCCGCGTCCTGTTAAGCGAAATTTTGGTGTGGAATATGTTGTACCTCGATTTCTTCGATTTTCGTCGATGCATTGGTGCTTTTTGCATCGCAATCAGCCCAAGAAACTTTTAATTACATTTGCATCCTTTGTTGTCAACTTTTCAAGGTTTGATGTATTTTACATATACGAGTATGTGCGCCTGGAAACAAAACAGCATCCATAGTTTTATATTCTGTTCAGGTTTCTCTGTCTTTTTGCCACTCGTAAGCAATCACTTAAGCATGATCTGTTTCGGTATTTGGTTCTCAACTTGTCATGGTCTCAATGTGATGCCAAAGTGACCGTCACTTATAAATTTGGTCCATAACGCCTTTCTGAATGTTATTTAACCAGGGGTAACTAGTGAATTTCCCGGTTTGGTTGTCCCTTTTCAATCCATTTCAGCCCGAGTGCGGGAAAGTGCCTGAATGGCCCAAATGTGGCGATGTTGGCGGATTGATGCTATTATTAATAATTCAGTGGGTGTTTCGAAACTTTGCAATGTAGCCTTGGGTTTGAGCGAATGTGCCAAGGTATGATGATGCATGAGGTTTCGACACGGACAATTGTGTCATACATTTGCATGATATATGGTGTAAATTAGGGTAGTTTGAAGTCTGTTAACTGCCCCTATCAAAACCACGTAATTAAGTGGTTAAGATAATTTACGATAACCTTTGGAAAGGACATACGCCTGTTCAATCGGTTTTGTCCGTTTTTTCATAATTACATCACACTGCCCCTTCCGTGGAAATGTGAACTCATCGCCATCAAAATTACCCGTGATCATTCTCTCGCCATGCATTCCCCTCACTCCTTTCACCCCTCCCGCTCTCAATTTGGCCTACCCTTGTCACCTAGTGTCACCAACTCGGGGCAACTCGGTGCCGAACTAACGTCACCTTACCGTCACACCATCACTTCAGAACGTCACGCGACTGCCAAACTGTCACGGACGCCTGTCAAACTGTCACGAACAGTGTCCAACTTGTCGACTGGTTGCCAGAATCGCCCCCACCCGCACCTCATCCTCTTGCATGGGGAGGCTGCTGGAGTGTCGAGCTTGAAGGGTTGGCGCTTGATGGTCTCGATGTCTACGAGAACAAAGAAGTAGCGAAAATGACACGCTTCCCGTTCGATCATACAGAGTTGTGCGACATTTCGAACTCTGAACTGGACACAAGTTCAGTACCTGCCACGGGAAGTTTAAACTCGAGGCTCTGAAGTTGAATCGATCGATGTGTCTGTGACCTCCCA
Organism: Amphibalanus amphitrite; assembly: GCF_019059575.1. Lineage (NCBI taxonomy): Eukaryota > Metazoa > Arthropoda > Thecostraca > Balanomorpha > Balanidae > Amphibalanus > Amphibalanus amphitrite. The sequence continues at coordinate 317,352 of NW_024882095.1, forward strand.
TCGCTGGACGCAAGCTCGTCCCAAGCCTTCGAAGGCGTAGCGCGGTTCGATTTTCGGCTGAGCGGATGACCCATCGGAACATATCCGCGTGCTGTTGGCGTCAAGGGAATTGGCTGCTAAATTTTAAGCTCGTAATTTCGTCAAAGTTGGTGACAACGTCATTGCTTGGCCGGTTCTGAAAAGTTCAATAGTGTGGGGGTGAGCCGTACGGAGTAGTTAGCTGCTGAATGAGGTAGTTAAGACGACTGCCCTAGTTTGAATGGGCCCTAATGCGTACGGCACGACCACGATTACCATTGAACACTTAGTGTTCAGGGAAATACTTAGTGTTCAGGGAAAGACATGTGATCGATTGCAAATAGGCCGCCGGCTCATTAAGTTACCACACGTGGCAGCCATTGGAATGTAATTGACTACTTGCTTGCAACATGCCTGTCATTTTTCATCTAAAATCCTATTGCTCATGACGCTCCATGGGAGTTGATGTAACAAGGCTTCACTGTTCACTGCTGGCTCTCCTGTTCTGTTTACCTATTCTTTGGGAGGTCACAGCTCTAGTCAGACTCACACATTCGTTTTAGACGTCGCCCTGCCGGTTTCTAAAATTTCACAATACGTGATTCATTCTGACCCGACATTACAAATCTCCGGAAACGGTCTGACAAATTGCACGCAATAATGTGTCTTATTGCATGTTACAGGCGACTTATGCACGACAATTATCGCATAAATCGCACGTAAACGCGCGTGCACTGCGTAGCTTTCGTGCTGAGCTTTGAGATACACGCAGTGATACGTAACTTTCTGGGAATAATTTTAAACGTAGTTGAGGTATTGTGTAAGAACCATGGTGACGAGGGAAAGATATCAATCAAGTGAATAAAATTCCCAATGAATAATGCGGTTAGATTGTATGTTATGTGAGCAATGTCAACGTACATCACATATGAAACATTTAATGAATTTGACAATTACCCTAAGGTTCCTGGTGGTTGACTAGAGGAAATGTGACATACCTATGCATCTCAAGTTTTTGATATCTGTATGCATTATACATTGCATATGCCTGTGATAGTTGCACTATTCTCTATGTATTTTTAATTATAAATTATTTTTGCTGACTACTCCGGAACGCCCACACGTTCCAGTGAGCGGCATCGTTCCATTATCGGTCCCGATCGAAATGGGTTAACATGCCCATTGAACGGCCTCCATCGATAAATTATCCTGATAGATGGCCCTCCTGCCTATCATTAAATCAACACATTTCAGCGAGCACAACCCATCGGCTTCACAACCCCATTTCGTACATGCGAACCGATCATACCAATCCTCTTTGAAGCTCGCGTAACCGAGCCTCTGATGACTCTTCTACAGCCCAACCCTGCTGTTAGCACAAGTTATGACATAGCCGCTGCCTGCCTTCCCCGGCCTCCCCTCCCCTCCTCGTGCCACATGAGTTTGAAAACGGGCGCAACGCTTTGTCTCTCTATACACCCTCGTCGGACCACTCTGCGGGCCGTTACGATGCCGGCCTGGGGCGCTGTTCGGCGCCAATATTACAGGTTGGGACGGCCGAGTGCTGTCATTTAGGGACGAGTTACGAGTTGGGAGTTACATTTAGTGGCGAGTTATGATGTTACGTGCGTGGTGATAGACATGCCCGCGGGCGATGTCGGTGAGGAGGAGCCGTCAGCCAATCATAACGTGCTGCGCGGAGTGACGTAGGAAGGGGCATTGACATCGGTGAAGAGCTCTTTTTGATATACTGATTGGCGATTACGTTTTCCACGATTATAGACACATGCTTATTTTACTTGCGTTCCCCACGTTCATCCCTGTTCATATATTCCTTATCAGAAAACTTCATAAAATTTGCCTTTATCCAGTTCCAATGCCAAATTTTCTCTCAGCGAAATCGCTTGATATAATATTCTCTTGGGATGCAATAAGACAAGTTGCGTTCATATTTTATTCCTTATGTCTCCACAGGCATCTTTGTAAAAAGAGAAACATTTTCCATCATCACAAACACGAAGCTCGAGATCGCATAGCATCGTAAATACTTCCCCGCGCAACGTCTGCCGGCCACCTTGTTTCGCCCCCGCGTTCACCTCCCGCCACCACCACTTTGCAGATCTGCCCTCCCGCTCGACATGGCTGACGACGCTCGTGCCCCGCGCGCTGTCGGTCAATTTGCGCGCGAGAGATCGCCGGCGTCGGCTCCCTTTGATCTCGCCGCGTCGCCACGGCGACCTTTGAAATCGAGTTGACAAGCGAAAAGTGCTCGCCGCCCGGCGCTGTCGTTGCGCATTATGCCGCTAGGGGCGCTGCAGTGGCGCGCGAGCGATCCGTGCCGACAGCCGCCGCACGCCCGGGCGACGCGAGCTGCGGGGTCGGCTGGGACTTGAGAGCGGCGTGGAATGGATAGGAGCTGAAAGCCGACAGGCAACGGTAGGGTGGACGTGTTCGGTAATGAAAGAGAGGATAGTGCGAGACAACCTGGTGGGGTACGATACGCATTGAACTAGAGCCCGCGCCATCGAATTTTAGAAAGACAATAAGAAAATTTAGCTAAAATATCGGAAGCCTAATAAAATAAGACGGCCTTTCCGAGAAATTGAACATAAGCATTAAGCAATGAATCGTGTCGGGTTGACATGAAAAAACGAAGTACCCACTGATAAATGGTCACAGTAAGTTATTGTATCAAAGTTTTTGTTCCCGTAATTTCGTGACAACGTATGTAGACTATATCCTTCGCTATATGATACACCCCAAGCTTCCGCGACCATCGCTATCTACTGTTTAACATTACATTAAATCGGCGCGCGCTTTCCTTACCTATCAGATACGTGTCGATCATTTTTCAGCGGCGCCAGTTTACTGATTAGCTTGATCTCGGTTTGACAGTTGTGACGTGTCGGTGCAGCTGTGTCGACATTCGAGGCTGCCCGCTGATGTCGGCCGAGTCGGTACGTACTAGTCAGGGCATCCGTCACAGGGCAGACCGTCAATCATACATGTCACGTGGAGCGACACGAGGAATATGGTTATTAGGGGGGCGGACAGGCACCGCCGCCGCCGAGGAATCGTGGCTGAGGACGGTGTAAAGTCACCTTCAGAAGTCAGGGTAACGGTGGTAGGGCGGGAGAGAGAGAGAGAGAGGAGAGAGAGAGAGAGAGAGAGAGAGAGAGAGAGAGAGAGAGAGAGAGAGAGAGAGAGACCGATTTTTTTGCGAATATTTACAATACAATGAGTGGTCGGTCAGCAATGCACGTCAACTCAGCTTACGCCTTACGGGTCAGCCGTGCAGGTCAGTCCCAGTGGCGGTATCAGCGCGGCGCCGGCGGCATTGAGTTAGCGGAGACAATCTGCATCCCTGAGGCGCCCATCTGTCTCGGTGACAGCGGGCAATCGTGACTGTTCACTAGAGAGGCCCTATGTGTGGTTTATTCAGAGGAGAAAATGTGCTACAGGGTGGGCAGGTAAGGGGTTAGGAGGAACGGGGAACAGGGGCTATTTTTGGAAACTTTAGAGAATGTGTAGAATATGGTGTTTTTTTTTATTTGTTCGTATTTCTCTGCAAGTAGTTAGACAGTTGCTATACTCGTAACGTCCTTTTCCTGTGTAAGAATTACAGTCGCATAGTCGAAGTAGGTGCATGGCACATCATGGCAAAAGAAAAAAAGTTTGGACCGACGATGGCCTCACTCAATTCCTCTGATATTGCGCGTTGACCTTAGCACCTTCAATTCAAATCCACCTGTCAGCGTATAATTATCCCTATTGTTAAAGACCATCTGAACTGCATGTTAAATGTCAACGCAGTGCCTGTCTGGTTGAAGCGAGTCTTGAAGAGCGGGCTTCGGTCACCATCGGTCGCTCAGTCACCAGTGACGTCACTGGGGCAGTCACGTTGACACACGGTGCGGGCGGGCGACAGGGACGGCCCATTCCAGAGCCGCTCCGATCACAATGGCCGCGGCCCCGACCGGACGTTTTGATCCATGGGAAGTGCGTCAGGGGCGGGCGGCGGCGGTGGATGAGAGGGAACACGCCGCGATGGATGAGGAACACGCCCGTGAGGTCGGGCAGGGGGAGCGAGGGTAGGAAGGGGCTTAATAGATGTTTAGTTGAGGTTCCATTTATCCTAAATATGGAACTGGAAGAAAGGAAAGCAAGAGAAGGAATGGATGTGAAAATAAGAAGTAGCCGTCCCGTTAGTATTTTGGGAAACAGTTTTACCCTAGGCCTAAAGAAAGGTAAGCTTAGGGCAAGAAAGGGAAACTGGAAAGAAGGGAGTCATCCTCGACGTCCAAGGATCGATGATGGCATTGAATTTTCACGGAAGCCGTAGTCGGAAGCTGGTAGTTTGGAAGGAAGGCAGCTGTGACGAAATATCGGTCAGCTCACTTCCCCGTTTGCTACTTGTTAAAAGAAACCTGTCATCGAAGACTAAGAGAGCATTCAGAAGCCCGCCTGTTAAAAATGTGTCTGTCAATAGTGCGGACGGGCCGTCCGTCTTCTGCAGGTTCAACGCCCCCTGTGTCCGTGACCGGGTCATGTCATGTGGAGCCGCAGCCTCGGATATAACAAATAGCTCCGAATGTCTGCGGCACCGCCGAGCCGGCAACGCCGGCGGCGGCCTTTCTTTGTTGTCGCATTGATTAATCACTTTCCTTTGGCACATTCTGCAGACTAGAAAACCGAACGAAAAACTCCCCTTCGGTCTGTCATGTGATGGCAGCTTGACCTCCCGTGCAATGGCAGAGAAATGGGCCGTAAAAACGGACCAATGGCCATTGGACAAGTCGAATTTATCGAGCTGCATTGTCTACGGCATGCATCTCGTCGCGGCGGACGGCCGAAGGACGGAGCCGCTAAATTATTGGAATCACCTCTTGTCGGCATTGGTGCTTTGAAGTCTCGGTCATAAATTCGACGTAACCACCGTAAAACAATGCAACGGACATTGACAGTGGCGAGCCGAGCAGGCGGTTTTTACATTTCAAATTGTCCGCCGGAGACGTCACTTTATCTTGGTGAGCTGGCAGTGATGGCAGGTGCACACTGTGAGAGTCACGCTGAGTTTGTCACGTGGCATCTCACCGGCTGACAGTTTTTGGAACTGATGCAGATGAGGGAGTGAGTGATGAACAGGAACTACCGACGGAAGATGGACGACCGATTGGCAGGAATGGAAAATGAACTCCGATCTGCCAGAGATAGGCGACTGAGGACGGTGGACTTCCACCAAAGCTTACATTTATCACAAGATGAAGATGGTCAATAAGATATTCGATAACAAATGATTTGCTGTGTTTTATATTGCTGACTGGCATCTGTTTTCTGGTAAAACCCGTGATGAAACAGAAAGCATGTATAGAAACAGTTAGGTAATGAGGCACTGACGAAAATGCCCACACAGCACAGACCGACCGACAAACAGACAGACACAGACAGACATACGGTACAGATTTCAGACAAACAGATAAACCGGCAGACCTGAATCACCATGATACGGCCCCGCCCGCGATGCAGCGATGGCAGCACCACCACTAGTGATGCCACTGGTGATACTGATGGCACCACTGATGGCAGTTGCACCACCACAGACTGCCACAGTAGCCGGGTTGGCGTCGGCACCAGTGGTGGCACTAGCTCTGCACCACCACTGGTGCAGCTGCCCGCCGCGGTGGCGGTGGCGGCGTGCAGTCATCGGGCGGCTTCTGTTTGGCCGCATTCCGTCCGTCAGAGGCCGGCCGCCCCAGCCGTAAATCAGTTTTACGACACGACAAGAATAAATGGCATATAAAATTATCGTCGGACCATTACAAAAACGGCCGTCGCTGTGATTGATGGCGCCCGCCGGCCACCGGAGCCCGTGACGTCACCGGACCGATGAAATGATTTGTCGCCACCGCCGCCGTCGCCGCCGCAGTGCGGAGGTGCATTCAGATGAACGTCACGCGATGGCGCGATGTAGGTGGCGCGACGCGGTGGTAAAAAGCGCGCGAAGGTGGATTTTACATGCTATTGGAGTCACAGGTGCTGACGTGGCAATTCGTTACAGGGCAAAGGCGGCGCCGGGGAGGTCGCCGCGGCCCCCGCTGACAGCGTGAGTTACGGTGACCCGGTCACGTGACCGGCGACATGAGTTACGACACGTGGCGCGGCGGCATCACGTGATAGCCGGCGCCATGTTTGCCGTGCTCAGCGGCGGTGTGTGCTGATGAAGTACGGTTAATGGTAATGATGAGACGGTACACCCCCTTGGCTAGGAGGCGAATTACATGAAAAAGCTACCTCATTGAATGTTGACATGCAGCCCCTAACAAACATGTTTGCCATTTTGATAACAGTACTCAACATACAGGAGCTGCAATGTTTTGATGCAACCCGCATTTTCCATGTTCGTTAACATGTAATGTGCCTGGATAAGCTTTATAAATATGCATGTCCCGGCTCCCGGTGAGTGCATTTCGTGACTTTCTCCGTGATGTATTGCTTGTCGTGATAGTGGTAGTAGTTGCATCACGTAACAGCTATACGGTGATGTTCAGATTTGTCCTTAGAAGGTGCCAGACGGCAAAGGCAGATGGCGGCTGTAAAAAAGAGCTCAGTTGTGCCAATTGCAAGGAAAAATATTAATTAGATGCTTGAAGAGCATCACTGATCCGTGATCGATTATCATTTTTTACTTCAAGTTATAATTTAGGGATTTCTTGGGTAGGTACGTGATGTTCAACGTGATGTAACGTGATGATGTTACGTACGTGATGCTCAACGTCGGACAGAAAAGTCGTCCGCGTAGAACAATGGTTCTAGTTGAACTTCTACAGCCGTTCCATTTTACCCGTTTACTCGTATTCACTGATGAGTAATGCTACGTTTTAATTTCCTCACCATTCCGTCACACACTCCGCAGAGCTGCGTTGTATCCCCATCCTCGCTCTCTGATCCTCTCTGTGTTCACACACTTTGAGTACCATCAGTCACCTCACATCACCCAGCTGTCCGAGATGAGACGATCTCGGCGGATATCTGTCTGTCTGTCCGGAGAGCGGCCAACACGGCGCGTCCGGCACGGCGCCAGTCTCTAATCCGACAGCGGAGCGGCACATCAAAGCGGCCAGACGACGTCTGAGACCGCCGAACCTGCCGGAGCTGACACCGCTATCCGCAGAGATCCGCAGAGATCCTCAGAGATCCTTCTTGACACAGATCCGCGTCGTGACGCGGAGGGTAGTGTGCCGTAAACGGCAGAGGCTGAGGGCAGAGATTAGCCCCGGGATAGGGATTAAGATGAGGATTTGGTGTCCAGGAGTTGGCCCAGGGGTTAGGATGAGGTGGACAGACGCTGGGTTCAGTAGCACAGTGTAATGCGGTAAGATCCCGGTAAGAAGACGGTAATACTGACAGAGTGAGGTCAGAAGCGCTTAGCGTGACAGGTTACTGCTGGATCCGGCAGGGTACGGAATTTGAAGCTTTGAAGTGGTGGACAGGCCTGCTGTGGTCACCCCGCTACTTAGCGGTTGTATTTTGTTGGTATTTACAGACTCCCCGGTATATCGGTCAGGCGGTGCATGGACTCAAGCTATCAATGTATCCTGCCGGAACACGTTTGCCTGAGCCCAGTATCGGTTGGTCAGTGTCAAACTGCTTATTCCAGCACGGACGTCACCGATGTCTTGATCCGTCCATCAGTTTTGTTGTGCTGTTTCGCCGGGTGCCTCTGCAGCCGCCACTGGCACTCGCCCCATGACCGGTTACCTCGGTCAAGGTCGCCGCCAGATGGCGTTCAAGGGCAGCGCAGCCTGCAGTCGGCAGCGGACAGAAATGTGTGTTTCAGAGGTGGTGCTACGTGTGCATCAGTGCAGAGACGTTGTCAGTGAAGTTACGTGTAGTCAGCTGACATGTTTTCCCAGTTTGGCTTTATGCGTGAATGTGATGACTGATACCCTTATAACTCGGATCGTGACGCAAAGACTGATAATTGTGTAGGTGTGGAGTGCTGAATGTAATGAGAGTGAGACCCATCGCAAGTCTGAAGCAAGCGGCGATAAATGATCGGGTGAAACGGACGTCAAACATCTTAAAAGGTCAGGCTATATCACTTCCTTAAAGGTCAGGCTATGTCACGACGTTTAATGGGTCCTGAGCTTATTTGTTTCTTCACTTGTCCGCCCATGTCACAGACGGGTGACATATCACCTCACCCACCTCCTTCCACAAGACCCCGAACCGCCAGTCACCGCTGCGTCCATCATATCACCCCTCGGAACACCCACATCGTCCGTCCAGTTTATTTAGTCGCTCTCTGTCGGTCTCTCTGAACACAGCTCTCTGGATGACTGGCACTGTTCTGCTCCCCATCACCGGCTAGTGTATGTACCCCGGGGTGCATTAGCCGATATGTGGCCCCATAATGGCCGTCCGACCGCTGTGCGCCCGTCATCCTCAACGTTTGGTGCCCGTCACCCAGACTAGAGATGTTAAAGGGACTATCCCACCTTTAACATGGGGTTTGAGTTGAGATAGCCAAGTTTGCGGCGAGGTTCAGAAACCACTATCTATCTAGGTTGCAACCCCCGCGGCCTCTTGGTGTTGAAGAAATTCGTTCCCTTCATTTGAAAATGGGCCTTGTACAAGGCCCTATCTTCAACATGGAGCGACCGTTAGTGTGACGTCACCTCGTTTAGTCATTCTGATTTAAATGGGTTTGTTCGTTGAAAAATCGCTTAAAACTTGGTCTGAACTTTGTTGTGGTGCCTACAGAGTAAAAAGAGTCAGCTTTATGACAGTAATGTGGCCTGGCGAAGGAGGTAATTTTGGGCTGTGACGTCACATATTTGAAAGTTTGTGTTTGGAATATGGGAAGCCTAAGATGTTTAATGAAAAATAAATGCCAGAACCGTGTTCCTGGTCATCCAATCTTTAAAGTCGGGCACAATTTAACCGGTTTTAACAACATTTTAGAAGGTGGGATAGTCCCTTTAATCGCATATCAAATTTTTCGTATGTCGTATGTACCAAGCTAATACCATGTTGGTACTTGGTATTTCAATGCCAATGTTTTTTTTTTTAATTTTGTTGCTATAATGAGACATCACTGATGTAGGTATGTTCGGCTCTGGATTTGGCAAAATATTGGTAATTCTATCAATCTCCAAAGCTGATTTGGTTGTGGTGTTTTCTCATAATTTTAGTTGGCATTTGGTTTGGTATCGGTATTTCGATTATCTCAAATTGACATCACTAACCCTGACCAACGTATGTCCAAGTCCCTAACCGATGTATTCCGAGTGGTGCTGGTGCCTCTCTGGTGACACGGGTGGGCGCTGGTGACACGGGTCCGCGCTGGTGATACAGTCCGCTCTGGTGACACAGACCGCGCTGGTGATACAGTCGGCGCTGGTGACACAGTCCGCTCTGGTGACACGGGTCACGCCGGTAACGGATGGTGCGGGTACAGGCCGGGCGGAGCGCGCTTTGTTAGTGTTGGACGATGATTTATGTGGGCTGTCGGCCGCCCGGCCGGCGCTGTGTCCGTCACTGACAGCCACGGAGCTTTGTGGTGCCGCCCCCGCGCGCTGCGGCTCGGACCGGGCTCGTGTGGCCGTCCGTGCTCGTGGCCGGCTGTGTTGTGATGTGGTCCCTCCGTGTCACTGTGGTTTTCTTGTGGGGGCGGTTTGTGTTTTGAGTGCAGTCGCGCCACCTTACATTTTCATTTATGTTGTAACCGCAGGTTGTTTGAAAATCAGACAAACCCTATTCTATTCGTTAGATTTGTGTTTTTCTATTGATATTTGAAGCATTGTTACTGTTGGTTTTCCCTCCTTTCTTCTTTTCTTTTTCTTCCATTTTCTTACTTCTCTCTTCTGTGTAGAATCATAGCAGCTTTATTGGTTATGGGCCACTGTCAAATTTTGTGAGCTGGACGTTGACCACTGTGCGGCCGAATGTTTTGAAAAATAGAACGGTAACCCTGTCCTCTTCTATTCTTTGTGTCAATTATCTTTTAAAATTTCCATTTTCCTGCTTCTTTCTTTCTTTATTTCTTTCTTTCTTTCTGTCTTTTATGCTGCATACTTTGATGTCCCTCCCACTATCTTTCCGATCTGCACTACCCCACTCTCCTCCCTCTCCGTCTGCTACCCACGTGACGTCACGCCGTCCACGGCCGCCCGTCTCTAGACCTGTTATTATCCGCCGCCTTGGCGCCGATTGGAGGCTGCGGCAGTCCGCGGCGGCAGCTTCTGCTGACAGCTGGTAGTTAGGATGACAACCTGCGATCGCCGCCGTCGGGACTCTGTAATCGTACTGTCGGGAGTCAATTATGCCGCCCTGTTGACGAGTGTGGCGCGCCACTGTGTGGTGGGAGGCGTGGTGAGATGATGGTGGGGTTGGGGGAAGGGGTGAGAGTGCTAGAGGGTGGTCCAACAAGAGTATAGGGGAGTTAGTTTGTTCGTATATCGGGCTGTCCTCAAAGGAACGTTAAAATCATGCTTTCTTATTCTATTTCCCACAATGTGTCTGTAGTCAGGGTATATTGGTCTGTAGTAGCGGTACCTTTCAACTGATGAAAGTGTCATCTGTATGTGAAATATTATCTTTTAAGGAGGCCAGAAGGGCGCCTTCATTCGCCCGGCCACCAGCTAAAAGCAACGGAAGATGGGTGGCATTTTCAAACATCATTACCATCAATCTTATCACACTCTTAGTTCATGGCGCTGTGCCATCGTAAATCACCAGAGTCCGCCCCCGGTAAACACGCTACACTGCCCCCCCCCTGTGGAGGGGGTGAGGGGTGGAGTCAAAATGAGATCATCCCTGGACGTCTGTCCTGGGCGGTGTCTTACACAGTGTCCTGAAATTGATTTTTCGGAGAGTGTGATTGAAGCTGCTAGGACGTCGCTATTTCAAAAGGACGTCGATATCGGTGCGGAGCCTAAGCCACTGAAGCCCTTACCTAAATCTCTTAAAATTAGCGATTTTGGCACTGGCAATATTGACTAATACCACCTCAAGGCACCTCAAATGATCATATATAGACACAAAGTAATGCTAGTTTACCCCTAGTAAAATACAAAATTCAAGCATTCACCACAAACACCAAAACAACACTTTGAAGATGTCTAGTTCTTGTCCATGATCGTACATAACAGTCAACAACAAATATGCTTCAACAAAAATCAGCCCAAGAGCCAGCGGCTATCACTAAATATTGACGTCATAAGAGGGATATCATATCGAGCAAGAGGACTGATGTAAAAAAACAGACGTCCAAACAAAGAGGTGGAAAACGGCTTGGAAAATTAATTCTCCATAGCTTCCTGTTATGAAATTCAATTAAGAAAACTCCAAGGTGGACGCTGAATTTTTCTTGGCTGGAAAAAATGTGAAATCATTGTGCACTTTTCAGTTTTGTACCGACGTCGATTAAATGGGAATAACAAGGTCAATCGACGTCCCCAACATTGCGTGTATTTTTAAGCCAAGGACGACATACTTGAATTAATACTGTTGAAATTCGGTGGCCTTATTTTAATTCAAACAGATAAACATTAAAATTTTTCCCCAACCACTATCAACATATGCAAAATTAACTACTTTTAAAGGGCATGTTCAAGGGGCAGCGCTAACCCGTTACTGTGACCTTCTGAGGGGAAAAAATAATTAAATATGTTACAGTAATTTGATACAAAAGGTATGTTGCTTGCTTATAGATAAATGTCCAAGTAATATATTCGCATGATTAATTTTTATCTATACACTGCACAGTTACTAAAACTGGAAAGTGGAAAACGACGTCCTCAGATCCCTCTATTCCGACATCTTTTCTCCTTCATATGGCAGCATTACCTTCACATGGTAAAGGAAAAAACTTATCCATATCTGACGCACAGAAAACAAAAATAAAATAAAACCGCGTTGTTTACTGTTGCGGCAGTTGGCCAGGAAAGGGGAGTTGAGTGTAAGAGTGAGTTTTTGAGGACTTAGGATATATTTATTGTCATTTTGCATAGCCGTGTTTTTAGGCTACAGAGGTGATATTTCTTTTTGTTAGTTTGCTTTTGGTGTTCGATATACCTATCGACTTTTATCTGTCAGGGACGTCGTTTGGCTTTCCGGGACGTCACAAAGAGAATCTGTTAGGTGTGGGTTTCCACCCAAATTCACGAAAATCAGGACACTGGTCTTACATCTTGTGATGCCGGCCGGCCGCCCTGTCAAGTGTCCCAGCCACTGTGATGTTTTGCATGTCGCCCCAGATGTGTTCTGATGACGTCATTGGGTACCGTTAGTCGCTGGGTCATATGGGAGTGAATATGTTGACGGCGGTGGCGTCGGGTGCAATTATGGTAATTGATGGTTTTGGTCGCGGCTAATTTCATGGCAAGGTGATAAGAAGAGATGAAATGTTTAGCGGGATGGCTAGGCAGCATCTGTTAAGTTACTTTCGTTGGAATTTTCCTAGAATACGTTTCGCCCTGGGACAGTTCAACACATCACCTTCAAGGAATAAACGACCACATGTCACGAGCCGTTTCACGGCCCGTCAGTGACTGTCATTGATGACATGCGACAGCGTCAAACTGTCACATGCCACCAGGTATCTGTTTTCGTTCATTAGGCCTCCTGGAGCTCCTAAAAGTCCTTTCCTTTAAAGTGCTCAATCGCACCTGATTCCTTCCTTGAATCTCACGTCATTCTAATGTGCCTCGTTTCAGGCTCAGTGTCACACCGTGTCATATGTCCCTCCAAGCCTCAGTATCACGTGATGTGTTCAGTATGTCGTCTTGACAGCCGTCATGGATGGGCACACATTGCTCGAACGCATCGGCGCACATTGGTGGGACGGCTCGAGAAGCCGGCCAAAATCCGCCGCAGCGGCGCGGGTAGGGGTGTCGGGTGATGGCGGGAGACAGGGGGCAGGTAGAGTCAGAGAAGAATAGCGGGGACTGACATGTGACTGGGTTTTTAGCTGATATAACATTGAACTGGCTGTACTAGGTATGATGGATGTGATTTATCATATCGCCAGCGTGTCAAAGTGAATGCTCAGATAAACAGATATGTAACAGAAATACATTAATTACAAAAATCCTTGCGTAAAAAACATGTAGCTATCCGTGTGGTTCATGTAAGACCACGCAACAAAATAAACTCAGTCCCCTGTTTTCGAGATGATACCTTGCTAGTCCGGACCAAATACTTGGAACGTGTTTATGAGTTATTATCCGCTCCCAGGCGGCTCCTTTGACCCGACAATAGTGCTGCGGACCTGTGGTGGACGTCCCCCTCCCCTCTTTCCTCTCTCCCTCCTGCCCCCCCCCCCTCGCCCCCTCCATCAGCAGCGGCCGTACAATGTTTCTCGAGCGGTGGCTGACGGGTGGCGGCTGTCGCCCGTCGCCCCCGCGCTGTAATGGGGCCGTTTCTCATGTGACATGCATGTCGGCTGTCACGTGTCGCCATCTGTGGGCGTCACGCCGAGTGACAACTTACAGCGCCGCCGCTGAGAGGCTGCCGCAGATAAGGCGTCACCGGGCGCTAACGGGCGGCCCGACGACCACCAATTTGGCAGCACATTATCGGCTGCCATATCGCCGTCCACCCTGGGCGGCGACAATGCCCAATGTGACTTCATCGTGGTGTAACGTAAAACGCCGCTTTGACTTGCAGATGCGCTTGGCCGCAATCAGACATGCAGCTCGCCGTGCTAAGATCGGACCGCCCGAGTGCCCGTCCAATAGCCGAGGTCATTTGTGAGGCTAATTTAATTTATTATTATTCGAATACTGTGTTTATATCGCTGTCTGGATGTAACGGACAAGCATACAAATCACGGTGAGATATTCTTCACGGCGCGAGACATTGTGCCTAGATGGTCTTCCTTCGCGCCTCGCGGCTGGTGTCAGCTAATCCGCGGTTGTGCCGTCACTCAGAGTGGAATATCACCTCTCTCGCTGGGGCGTGTGGACGGCCCACAGGACAGGGAACAGGACAGGTGACACGGGGCGACACGCACGCGCCGGCAGTTGTGACATCGCTCAGATGCCAGCTGCCGAGAGTGGTCAGGATAAGAGAGCTTAGCTCGGGTGGATGGAAGGCTGCCGGGAAAGTGACATTCGCCGGGGGTGAGGATGCAAGGAAAGAGTGGCACATGATGCGTTGTAATTTGACGGTGATTGCGATTATGCGACGTTAGAAGATAGTTTCATAATTTCATTGATAATCACTGAACCGTGAACAGTGAATATTGAATAACGCTCAATAAGATATTGTTCACTGAACGCGACAAGTGAATGCAACGAATTATTCTTGGTCCCTAATTTGCAAACTTACATACATCTGATAACTTTCAAACTTATATTCATCTGATCGTTTTAAAAGTTGTCTGGGTCGTTCTATCCTCTAAATCCAAAAATGAACTCTTAATCACGAACAAGCCTAACAAGCCTCCAGCAGCCCTTTCCCGTCATGGCCACTCCCTCTGACTGGCCGGTGGCTGTTCAATGTTCATTCAGTCGGCGCGATTAATCGGCGTGTCCGTCTGGGTCATGTCACGCCCCCTCCCTCCCCTCCTCCCGACGGCGGGAACCGCCAACACGAGTCGGCAGGCCGTGTCGGACCGACAGGGGACCGCTGAGACATGGCTGAGCTGTGACACACCGCCTGCCCAGGGAGACAGGGAGATGTCGGAGTGGGGTCACGGAGATGTGGGGTGACTTGGGAGGGGTGCTAGGGTCTAGGGAGGGGTAGAAAACACCTCAGGGATGTTAGAGAATGATTGCCGAAGGACAGGCAAGGGATGTGTTCGAGTCGTTCTGTGAAATTTTGAAGACTGACTTGGCTTTGCTGTCATCCAATAACATGGAATAGAACTTTTCTTATTTCTTTGGTGCTTTCTAGTCTTATCACGTCGGCCTGTTTTGGAACTTATTTGTCTGATATCGTATCTGCAAGGGCAAAACGTCCAGGAAACCTACAACTTTTTGCAATCTAAAAAAATTATTCTGCGAACATTTTTTTAATGAACAGACTTATCGTTTGTAATTAGTGGAAATTACGCAAATGTATAAAGCTGACAGTCCCAATATCAGCCAATCATATTCCAGCCACCCTCTGACGTCATCAGTCGCAACTGCGCCGAGAGGGACATGTCTCACTAATTCCCGTGCAATCTCCACTGTTTGGCCTGTCGGCTTTCAGCAGCTCATTGGCCAGATAACTGGAGTATGGATTGGATCAATTCATTAGTGTTGTCCAGCTAATGGCAACATGACATATAAACACTGATTTCAGCGAACATGTTGCCTGGAAAGTGTCGTAAAACTCCGTGATGGCTGGCCGGATCGGATTCCAATGTGTGTGTCATTCAGTATATGGGGGCCGGAGATGTGGTGCAATAGATATTAGATGTGCCAGGTGTGGACTGCTGGGTCTGGTTTGAGAACGTAGTACCATGAGCTGCTTTATGTCAGAGTTTGCCGTTTGCACGTGCGCTTCTCTGAGCTTTGGTATATTTTTTATCAACCAATTTGCTCTTTTCGTGACCCGAATCACTTGCATGCATTGTATGCATCGTGTTACCTTCGATGGAAGATAGCATCTTACGGCAAATATCCAGGGACATCCCTTTATCAGAAATTCCTGGGTGCATGTTTTTGATCACCTCCCGAATGATAAGGTGATTAATGATGTGTAAGGGAATCCGTGTGGTTAGTCACAAACAAACGATTGAATTATGAGGTGACATCATCAGTTTTTGTTTAGTCTGATGCAACTGTCAGCGTCGTGTCACGGATTGTTTTTGTGCCACGAACCAAGCGCATGTCTCGTGTGATGTGTAAGGCCGTTACATTTTCTTCGCAGCCCCCGCGTGGAATTCTCGTTACACCCACTGTAAGCGGACAGAGAACAGGGGGGCAATCCTTTGGAGGGAAGGGATGATCTCATCAGTCACTCATGTTCTGCGGTCTGCTAAATAGATCAGTCATCAGTGATATGTGCGACTGCCTGTTACACTGCTATATTTTCGTCTGAAGGGGTTTGCGTTTTTACTGCATTTCTGCTTCGATTTCGGTGCATGGTCCTTTGACCGTGATCTTCACGAATATGGTTTACCACCGATTATACTACCTGTCGTCGATGATTGCTTCCGTAACTTCAGTCATCTCTCATCTGTCATCAGTCACCTGTCATCTGAAATCTCTCATCACTTATCCGTCATCATCAGATGAGCGCGGCCTCTTTGCCCATCTCTCATCTGTTCGCCCGTCCCGTCTCATTCTTCCTCCTTGTCATCTTGTATCATGTTCTCCGGCGTCTATCAACCTTGCCATCAGCGAATCGCAGGCCGAATCAGAGGTCGAATCAGAGGCCGAATCAAAGGTCTTCCAGGCGGCCTCCGCGTCTCGTTCGGTCTCTGTCAACATGTTGGAGACCTTTATCAGGACTCTGAAGATAGCGCATGCCGCCAACCCCATGATCAGATGCGGGACATGTTGCGGGCGCTTTGAAGGGTATTGAGGGTGTAGTGGTGGGAGGGAGTAGCCTCTTGGGAGGGAGTTTTCGTGGTGTGTTTATACTCGTATCGATGGTGTACTTACATTTGAGAGAGGGTGTGGTGACTTGGGTTCGTCGTGTTGGATCATCATGGTTTATGCAAGCTGTCATTCAATTTTTGCACCCTGTATCGTGTATTCTGTATGCCTTTTTGTATCGGATATCCAGGAAATGACAGCATGTTGAGGCTGATTCATGAAACAAACAGCGTTATTTATGTTTTTTTTTAAATTAAAAAACAGCCCATACTTTGATTTTGAGAAAGTTTTGTTAATAATTGTATTCGCTAACAAATATGCTCTTGTGTCGCATTTGCAGGCCCATAAGCTGCATGTCATGTCATAGAGCCTATATAAATATTTCATATAGAACTCGCATTCCGATGGATCTTTCTACGGCCTGCAAATGTGCCTGTTCAGACCCCATTCCTTTTCTCATGTGCATCTGGAAAATGAGGCATGCTCACTCCTGCACACCTACTCGAGACACCAATTGCATGACTGAGAGCTGGTCTACCTCCGCCAGCTCGCGTGAGATCAGCTCTTTACCCCGATACCCTGTTCCGAGTACTGGGAGGCACACATTGCTCACTGTTCAGTCGAGAGGCTCTGACGGGCGTGGGAGGAGGGGTCAGGCTCTTTGAAACCCGGTTTTGACATTGCGCCTATGATAGGATAGAGGTGAAATTGAACCTCTGACCATTTATTTTGGTGGTTTCCCCCTTTTACAGCACTGGCTGGGTCCAGAAGTTTCGAAGGGTGATGTCACCTGATGGTATGTTATTGCCATCCATGACGCCGTAATGGAGGACTTTTGAGACACATTGCAGGATCTGCGAATCACATATGAGTCACGTGGGTAGACATGTGAGACACATACTGAGACAGACATCTGAGACAAATCGGGCCATAAGCAATACGCCCGCATGGCGCCTTGCGTCGCTAGCTGAGGGCTCAGTCGAGATAGAGCGGCTGTCTGATCCCGAACGGAAGATGTCGTCAGCATGTGATTGGTCTCCATGACAACCAGTGGACAGCGTTCACATGTGCCGGTCGACAATAGATATTTTGGACTTTTCACAACTGTTTTAGTACCTCTAAAAATAGAAAGGACTTCGAAAAGCAGAGGCCAAAGGGCTGTTAAGATATTGGAGAGGCTAGTGCATTTAACAAGAGCCACATACTTCTCTCTATAGAAAGAATTCCGTGTAAGAGCATATGTTCCGTGCGCGGGAGGGGGGGGGGGGGGGGGGGAGTGACAGGTCCGTCTGTCACTCACACTGTCACACCATTATCACGCCCTGACACGTGAGTGGGCGGTGCTGAGCGCTGTCATACGCCCAGTGGCGCGCGAGGGGACACCCTCCCTCCCTCCCTCCCGGCGCGGCTGACATCTGGATCTCATCATTGCATCGGTGCAACGACATCGAGCGTGCAACGGAAAATGTCGGTCCTTGATATTGTCAGTTCGGACAGGGAACTGATAGTGTAATTAAGGCGAACTCTTTGATCAGCGGCAAGGATATACAGGCCCCGGGCCGGAATGGATAAACAGCATGTTGAGAGCTGTGTAAACTGTTGATTGGGTTGTCTTTCAATGAACGACGAGGACCATGAAATGATGCAGAGATTTCCCCAACGGAATTGCCTGTTGTGCAAGAGAGTGAAGCTTGGGACAGCTTGCCTCTAAAACTGCGCATTTATGGATTGAAGACAGGATTTCGCAGAATATCTAAATCGAACAAATTTAATATCTTTTAAGACATGAGCAATGTTCAATAAGACCGTCAGTCGTCACCTAGACTTCTCACCTATCCGTGCTTCTATCCTCAGGATACTGAAATCCTTCTCCTCCACGCCACAACCCCCTTCCGGGCTGGACAGGCAACTTTATCTCATGCGGGCTGCTCCCTTGGAGCGGTACCGCTGCTCCCGAGGGAGCTGCACCCCGTAGCCGGGTGCAGAGAGTGCTTGGGGGGCTGGTCGGCCTGTCCTATGGACGGGCTCAGCCCCGGCGACTCTCTAGGGTGCCTGCCCAGACCAATGTCTCCCCCTAATTCCTATCATCCTTCCGGCTCTGCAATGGTCTTGTCGACCGAAAGGGCCTAACCCAACAAAACAAACAAACCTAGACTTCTACCCATATGACATCCAAACGGCTGTGGATTCAGTTTGGATGTGGCTGGTGCCGTCTTACAACAACCACTCTAATTTTATTCAAGAAATAATGAAAGTTATATTGATAAAACAATCAACATTTAGCCCCCTCCACGTAAGGTACCTTTTAATTAAGCATCTATAGATTTAGATAGAAGAATAATGGGGAGTCGCCTAGGGCTCAGTTGGCACATCTGGTCAGTTTGGTATTCTGAGTGAGGTCAGACACGTGGTAGCTGGTTGCCATGGTGACCAGCACGCGCCCTGCTTTGGAAGACCACCGGCGTTGAACGGGGTGCCGCTCACGGTGCATCATACACCGACGAACCGGCTTTGTGATGTGTTGAGACGCGAGGCTAATGTAAAAGGTGAGCAAAGGCTCATCAAAGAGAGCATGACGAATGACGATTCTGTCGCCGATCAAAGTTCGCGTGTCTCCAAGTTCGGAGTATTCCTCAGTTTCATTGAGTCAGTGATGACACTTTTCATTGTTTCAGTTCAGTGATGCCAGTCTATCAGCTGGACTGGCTGTTATGCCTGTCGTGATAGCTAGTGTCACCTCGTCTGCCTGTCAGCTAGACTACCTGTCAGCATGACTGCCTTCGGAGTAGAGGTCGCTCGGTCGGTGGATCTCGTCACGCCGTTTGATTTGCGGTTCCATCAGTTCCAGACGTCTTGCTGAACAGGAATCGGCCCGGTCATCCGTCAATCACGGAGCAGAGTTTGTAAATATTGGCTGAAAACAGGTTACCAGAAATAGACGCTTCAGTTAGGGTGAGCCTCGAAACGGGTGGGGTTGTATCAACAAGTCTGTTCGAAAGTGTCACTGGTTTTCGTATGGAGATGGTAGTCTGCAGTCATGCATTTGGTGTACTGTTTATTTCGGTCTGTGCATTCGGATCAGTGTTGTGTCTGGTCAATTGATGTCCATTAAGTCCATGATTCTTGCTTTGAATGGTCTTCGTTGGACATTTAGACGGATTAAGGTGTGTATTTTTTCTTCGGCTGCTCCTTGTGATAAGCGCTATTCTTGGCTAAAAGGGGATACCGGTTAAAACTTTTGACCTATATTGACTTTAACGGGGCCCAGTAAAAAAGATATAACTTCACATTACCGGCTGAAGTTACAATCCATTGCTCCATCATTTTCAACATCAGTTTTACGAATTTGCGATCAATAGTAGCTGAAGCGCCGGGCGGCCCCGTTTATAAGCACAACGTCCTCGCTGTACCCTGCACCAACCATCCTAAGCTAGGACAGGGCTCCTAACCACGCCGGCCGGCCTTTGACCTGACCCTCACCACCACATCGGCACAGCTGTCACTCCGTCGCCGGCCGCTCAGTTTGACAGTTGAGAGCGGCTCTGTCAGCTCCGGCGAACGACCTGTCAGCCGCCTCCGGTCGACCTGTCAACCCAGAGAGGCGACCTGTCAACTCGGAGAGGCGGTCTGTCAAACACTGCATGCAGGATCAATGTGTTCGGGCCGGCGTCTGCACTCACTCAGCGGGAATGGAGTCTGGGAAGGGTGGGGTCGATTGGGGTGAGGTGGTGGTCGCTGTTGAACTGGAGTTGAGCTAGACTTGAAGCTTGTCTGGAATAGAGGGACATTGGTGTAGAGCTGGGCTGACTCATGGACTGATTCGTGATTATTTGGTGGGAGATGGAAGTCGATTCGTGGTTTCTGCTGGTCTTGAATGGAATCTAACTGAGCGTGACCTCGAGCCTATCATCGCGTTTCCTGCTCTTCGCCTGCAAGTGTGACTCCTTTTACTCTCCCACTAGAATGGCGTGCGTCCCCTTCCTCTCATTCAGCATACGAGCTTGCCTCCCTCTGATTCTCTGCCCGACTTTCCACTCCTCCTGCTCATGTCTTCCCGACGCCAGCGTGCCTCTCGGACAGCAGTGGACCTCCAGTCTCCCAACATGCCTCCCTGTTCCCGTTCCTACCTCCAGTGTTCCAACATGCCTCCCTGTTCCCGTTCCCACCTCCAGTCTCCCAACATGCCTCCCTGTTCTCGTTCCCACCTCCAGTGTTCCAACATGCCTCCCTGTTCCCGTTCCCACCTCCAGTGTTCCAACATGCCTCCCTGTTCCCGTTCCCACCTCCAGTGTTCCAACATGCCTCCCTGTTCCCGTTCCCACCTCCAGTGTTCCAACATGCCTCCCTGTTCCCGTTCCCACCTCCAGTGTTCCAACATGCCTCCCTGTTCCCGTTCCCACCTCCAGTGTTCCAACATGCCTCCCCAGTTCCCGCCCCGACCTCCAGTGGTCCAACATGCCTCCCTGTTCCCGTTCCCACCTCCAGTGTTCCAGTGTTCCTCCCCTGGTCCCGTTCCGACCTCCTGTCTTCCAGGATGCCTGAACTTCCAGGATGCCTCCTCAGTTCACATCCCGACCTGCGGCTCGCCGGTCGGCCGGTGTGTGCCCCCGGCAGCGATGCGCTGATAGCTGATGATAAACCGGCCGCGTGTCCCAATAAACAGCCGCCGCCACCGCGCGCGAGCCGCAAAAAGCGCCGCTTTATTGGAGGGGCGCCGCGCGCGCGGCAACCCGAGGTGCGCCGCCACCGCCTCCACCGCCGCCGCCGCCTGTCGGCTCTGGCCGCGGTTTACGGCCTGCGTTACACAGCGGCGCGCTCAGGGACGGAGGATGGGAGATGTGGGGGTCATTGGATGCATGCCATGCTCAATGCTCAGTGCTCATTGCTCAATGCTCATCGTCTAGGTGAAAAGAATTGTATATGTGGAAGCTGACACAATAGGGTTGATATGACGCTTGAATATTTCGGCGATGCGCTTTTACAGTTGTGGAAAGTTGTCCATAATGGGCACGTTTCGGCTGCATTAAAATTGGCTTCTTGGGTATGGTTTATAACTATTAGTAAGCTTTATTTGTTGGGCGATGAATGTTCATGTTAGTCATCTGTGATATCGTGCTGTGAAAATTAAAACTTGGAAACTTGTGTCGCCTTCCTTTTCGTAATCCACTCGTTATAAAATGAGGTATTTTCAATGGAAAAGTGGAAAATGGAATGGAAAATGGAAAAATAATGGAAGAATGGAAAAATGGAAGAATAATGCATGGCTGCTTGCTTATTGTGTATCATCCACTGTAACCTTCAGCGTAGAACAAACAGTTAAGAAATTTTCAGCATCGCTTGCACCTGGCCTCGCTTTTCCCCCTCGGCCCTCCCAACCTCCCCTCTCCTGAGCGCGCCTCTGGCCTCCCCACCAGCGCCGGCCACTGTGTTAGCATGCGGTCGGAGATGTCAGCCCTCTGTGTGTGCCGTCGGTGTCGGCATGGATTACCTACTACCATCTACTTCATCCATGGTGTCGGCTCGCCGTCCGGCCGGGTGTCGGACGATTGGAGGTGGCCCGACAGACCCGTCCTCGGCCTGACACCGCGCGGGGGTTTGATCTCACCGCGACAGAGATCTGGGATTAGCTCGGAGAGACGTGGGGAACGCGGGGAGGAGAGGACCCGGTCGGAAAGGCGCAGGGGTGAAACGGAATAGACGCAGGCGATGGAGAGGAGACACTTGGGGAGGCGGGAAGAGCTTGGGCGTAGAAGTAGACCCCAAGTCTCTGAGATCCAACCTGCGGTGGCCCATATTTCAGGGGACCATTTCACACTTACCTGGAACTGGAAGTGATCCTGGAAACTGAAACTGAGGCAGATTTTGAAGGGGTTCCTATTCGCATGAGAATGTCATCCGCTAGTCACAGAAAGCGCCGTTCTCTGACTCTGAAACCCCCATTTTACCTTGAGACGACCTCAAAACGGCCTGCGAGAAAACCTATTCGGGTCATCACATCAGAACCCATGCTGATCTGTAATCCGAAGCTACGACCTTCACAGGGTCTGCAGTCCTAAAGACAGATTGATTGCAGCATTTCCTACCTAAAATTCAGGGATTGTGTCCACCCAACCCCAATTGTCCAGTCCCGTTCACGAGCTCCAGAATCCCTTTACCGTGACGTCACCACGGCGGTAGAACCTCCCTTCACCCATAGGCATGCATGCAAATTTCATCATCTTTCGGGCGAGATGGAGAAAATAAAACAAGGCTTATGTGTTATCAAAAGATGTACCAATGTAACAATGAATTCGCCTCATTACGATAAATTGGGCTGGAACTAAAAAAGTAGGACTATATCAAACAAAAATCAGCAATTCAAATGGCGCCTTCATTTGAAGGTGAAGGAATTCCTCTTATGACGTCACCACGGCGCCTTTATTTCCCTAGTGAACCAACCTGAGTAGTAAAGGAATCTTGCAAGTGTCCACCCCGCTCCAACCTCTCGGTTCTTCCGCTAACTACTTCGTGCCGTTTGTGACCGGCCACCTCTGCTGTCCATTTCTGGGCGTGTTGCCAGTCAGCCGCTGTTGCCAGATGTAGCGCGCCGTCCGTCGCCGGCGCGCCACTGTTATTGGCACTGCGCCGCGAGAGCAGCGCCATAAAACTGTCTTCGGCGAGCCATTATTGTCAACAGCATAAATTTGGCGCGCGAATTGGCCTCGGCTCTAACGGCGGTGGCGCCAAAGGTCGCTCGAGACAATCCCAGGATGGTAACGGGATGTAATTAGTAGGTGATGGTGATTGTAGCGACATCTATGGGTGATCTTCATGGTGGGTGACCAAGGTGCAAAATGAATTTTTCTTATTTTTCTGTGAAAAGTAGGTATGCTTTGCTCGGGTAATTTTGTATGGAGCAATGGTTGCTGGTTTATATTCTGATAGGTATGCTATCACTCGTTTTGATTTCTCTGATTTGCAAAATGGATATAACCTTTTATGACAGATATAATTGAATTTGACAAGAAAATATAGTGCTGTCATCCGTTGTTATTCCTTGAATGACCTTTGTATCCGGCCATCATCGCATAGATCCTTGAAGATCTATCTTCCTCGTCGAGTCCAAACACATTATCCAGAACCCTCTGACGGCAGCTGTCTTTGAAGCCGGCCTCTGAATTCAGCCATCAATCAATCATCAGCGCCCACAAACACTGAGCGCAGGCTGCAGCTGTAGGGCCGGGGCGCCGGGCGGGGCGAGTGACCTTGCCGGTTCAGTTTCGCCGGACCGCCGCTAGATGGGAGTGCCGTCGCCAGCCGGCTGGTGCAGAGCTGTAACTGCGGGGGTCGGTAGGACAGACAAGCCGCCCCCTGTGTGGTCGGCGACTTCGTGCCACTGACAGGTGCCTGTCAGCGCCAGTTCTGAGATTGGAACGTGGTGTTTAGAAGAGGGCGTTATGGGCCGCACGGGGCGGGGAAGGAGAGGGTACTCAGGGTAGGGAAGAGGGGTCATTGATTCAAGGGTGGAGGTGTCGATTAGTTGGTAGCCTGTTTTAGTTAATGAAGCATAGGCTTTATTCGTTGAATGCATTTGACATTTTTTCGACATAAATGGGAAGCGTGTGGCGTTGGTGGGCGGGTAACTTTTTAGGGGGATGGTACTCGTAGCCGGATGTGTGAGTTCGAATCTCGCCTCTTGCGTCGGATTCGACCTCATCGACCACATTAAGTATTTCATTCAACCTCCAAATGATCATCCTTTCATCCGAGATAAATACGCTTCTCCGCGTGCCACTGGTTGATAGGATCCTCCGGCTTGGTGACACCTGGCTGTCAGCACGGCTGGCAGTAGGGCGCCAACAGGTGACAGCAACGACAGCGGGGCGCGACAGCGACGACAGCAGGCCGAGACAGCGGCGACAGCGGGCCGAGACAGCGGAGATAGCGGGACGACACAATCCGCTCAGCGGGGAGACAAATGGAGACAGCGGGTTAGCGCCTCTCCGCCCTGGTCTGACACACGGCTGGTGCGGGGCCAGGTGCGGTATAAATACCGGGAGATCTCCGTAGTCCGTGGTGAAGCCTAAAGGTGTCTGCTGACTTGGCAGAAGAGTTGATATGTTATTGTGACATTGGTGAGATATCTGTCATGGTGGGATGACCTGTCAAGTGTCAGGTGATGCTTCAGAGGAGAGGTGTGAGAGGATATAAGACAAGGTGATGATTGTCTCTTTGTAACAATGAAAACGGGTATGTGCAGAGTATTAGAGATGGCTCGCCTGTTGGAGCGAGTGAAATGCCTTTTTGGTGACGGAAAATGGATAAAAAAGACATAGGTTATGGCAAAGGGCCATTTTTAGTTGATATTGGTAGAGGATTTGGCCACTTTTGGGCTAGGCATGAAGAAAATCTTGACAATTTTTTACATACTCAACAAAACCTGATTGATTAGTGATGAACAAATGCACAGCTATATGCAAAGCTACACAAATGCACAACTGTAAGCAAAAATAAAAAAAATCACAATCATTTTCTGCTATTTCTTTGTCTTCAAAAAACTCTTGGAAGCAAGTCGCTTCATCCGAAGTGAACCCTGCATCTCTGGATTATATCCTTTGCCGGGACATTCAGTAGAAGTGATCTGACGACGTCATGTCATGATTTGATGACTTTACTACGCCGAATGTGGTCTGTACATCGTCATGGTCGGCCATGTTTGACGTTGTTTCCGCCGAAACGGCAGCTTATCGATCAAATGTTTGTAAAAGCGACTAACCATGTGGCGTTTTCTGCGATTGGGGAGTGACAGACAACAGGGCTTGCTGAGACAGCACACTGGACGCTCTGGGAATTTTAATTATACATCAAATTGGACGCTATGTTAGGTTCGCGACTGAGTGGGCAAACCTTGTTCTAGCTTTGCTAGCCAGTGAACTAACCGTTTGCTGTTAATTCGCTGTTAACTTTTGGTTAATTTAAATGTTTTTTGGAAAATTTTGTGATGCAAATGAATCATCAAGGATATTTCGGAGTTAAAACCCGCTGAGCCCTCAGAGCAAACTCTAGTCCAAATGTATAGGTGAAAATGCTTGGTTGAAGTTATAAGGAAGATAGCTCTTCATTGCCATCACCAAGATTACCCCCGACCTTTTCTCGAATCCTTCCGGCTAACCTTTTCAAATGTCTTCGCTAACAACAGCGGCGCGGCCTGCCATTTGGAGACAAATGACTGTGCGTGCGTCTCCATTAACCCACTCCGGTCTGGGCCCCTGCTCACTCTATCTCACCGCGGCCGAGGATCGCCGCTCACTTTATCACGAGCGGTGTCAGCCGTTAATTTGAGCGGATTTATTCGGCCGTTCATCTTCGGCCGGCTGACAGAAATGGCCGCCGCCCGGCAGTTCGGCCACCAGCAGCCAGATTGCATGGGTGTCGGTGTTTATTATGGGTGATGTAAATGGGGGATTGGTGCTGACAGCTGGTGTTTGGTAACGTGACGAGGTGGTGCTGCTGGTGGTGTGGGTGACAATGCTGGTGGCGGCGGCAGTGATTTCGCTAGGACGGCAGTGATCTGACTGGGTGTATAGATGTTGGTGCTGAGAACAGGGATTTTTAACCGGACTGTCATACTGAAAATTAGACTTACGCATTAACATTCGTGTCGCTACATAAGGGATCAGGGATGTGCCTGTAATTGCTCTAAACTAGAAGCATTTACATCATGAGATTGAGAATAGTTAGGAAATGTAAATAATGCGCTGTTTTGCAATTGGTGTGCAGTCAGGTGCAGCATCTACAAGTTGCTGTCCCCATTACGGTTTGATATTTATGTATTGAATACCAACACCAACAGGAAACAAACAATCACGACTGCGCTTCTGCAATTATTCTCCTATTTTACCACTCAGACATCCGACATAACAGCCTCATGAATTGGACCGGTGGGAATGCCACTAGCATACAGTACCTGCTAAACAAAGGTAACCATTTCATATGCAGCACGTGCATGTTCACCAAAATACGGGCGCTCGCACACCCCTGTCGCGCGGCTGGCATGAGTAAGTGCCATCGATTATCATAAGTCCCATTGTAGGAAAAGCCGCGGGTACATTGCACCAAATAATCTGCAGATTACCATACAGCGCCGTAATCGGCACTCTAATAGCGTCTCGGTATGAAGGAGTGCTTATTAGGAGATATTTCACCGGCCCTGTGACAAGACAAAGTGCCCGCTGCGGCCTTGTTTCCGTTGTAGGGGTTATGTATGGCTCCGTCGTATCTTTGAGGGAGTGTTCATTAACATTGTTGAAGGTGTAGTCTGTTGAGCCGAAAGTGAACGATAAGATTGATCTCTAACAATGTGGAACATGCCTCTGAGCTCAAATTTTTACAGAAAGACGATGATGTTCACTTGCGGAGGGGCTAGCAGTGCCAGCAAACTATAGAGGTTGTTCTGAGTCCCTTGAATAGTTGGATGTAACTTACAATGATTTTGTGTTCATATTTTACCGAGCTGATTTTTGGTGCACTTTCATTCATTCATTGGAAACAAAACAAAACCTTCCATTCCTTTGTACCCACACTCCTCAGGCCCCTGCTTTCTGAAGCCGCCTGCACCCTTCCCTCGTCCTCTGCGCCCGCCCCTGACCAGGCACCAGTCCCTCCATCCGACAGCTCCGCCGGCGGCGGATATTTAGTCTCCTCACTGATGGACGATGGTCGGTCGGTGCTGTAACCAGTCGGGCACCCCCACTTCAGGTGATGTATGACACCGGACGCCGCCCCACTCCACCGCTAAGGAATGTCCCCGGCCGTGTGGGGAAGGAGGCCCTAGTCCCGGCCGGTGACGGTGAAAGGGTTCAGGGGATGCTCAAGAATCGAGTGTGGGCACGACGAGTTTGGAAAGTCTGGGCTTTTGGGCGTGCTCAGACTGTGAAGATATCGATGGAGAGATGGATGGGTTCTTTGGCTTATTTTTCCACTCCTCGCTTAGATGTGCTGTTTTATGGGAAATATGAAAAATGCTCGATTCATCACTTACTCTACGAAAAAATAAATAGATGAGTTCGTATTTACTTTGGCAGTGCTTCTAGTCAGCAATGCTCAATTTAGTGCATAGCGATTGGCGTTGCACAGTGAACACATCTCAGCCTGCCATTAATGCAATCAATAATCATACACATGCTAAGGTGATGGTTATTGTCGACGAAATTGTTTTGCTGTTTCCAAAGACCAAAGCAATTCCTGTGTCTTCCCATGCTGCCATGGCAGCTGCCACCACCTGTTCACCTTGTCTGCCTTTCGAACTGTCCTAAGCCGAGCGAAACATCTAAAGCGCCCCTGTATGACAGCCCCGTGACAGGCGACAATGATCTCTATCCCCCGAACACCCCGGCTGGACACATATCCCTGATTGACTGCGGCGAGGGCGACCAGACATGAACACCGCACAGCGGCGCTCTTAACAACGTGTTACCTGCCCATAATGTCTGCTTTATCGGAGAAAAGTACACGACACTGTCAGTGTGTCTACAATAAAGCCCATCAGGTTTTGTGGTTGAACATGAGCAAACTGCCACCAGGCACCTCAAGCATGACGAAATCTCCAATCTGACTATCCGAAAAATCCCCGAACAGCCTTTCACGACCTCAGGAGCGCTGGTAAAATGCTCGCAACAATTGTTATCCATCGGCGAGGAACATAAACGTCCACGCGGGCAATTTATCACGGATATTAATGATGCCTCAGCGTTTTACTGCCCGGAGACCGGCCGATCGGCTACGCGCGAGCTTCGTTTTCCCGCCAAAAAAGGCGCTGCTGTCGCTGCGCGCGTGTTCGCCCGCCGCGCGCTGGGGAGCGATGACTCAGACGTCGGTCTCGGCAAAAACGGCCCCGGTGAGCACACCCAGGTCACGTGAGGTCACTTCAGCGCCTGTCAGCGCCGACGGGACGATGATTTGTTTGCCTTTGTCGGCGTCATTGATTGGTAATCGGCCGTTTATCTTCCTTATCGAAGATCGACGAGCGACGTTCTGCCGCGCATGCGCAGTAGATCTCGGCGCTGCGGTGCCGATGGAACGCCAGCAGAAATCGGTGGGTATTTGTCCGTGTCATTGGGTGGATGCCGATATGCCATCGGTTCCTCCATTGGTAACGTCGGATAATCATCCACGGCGATCCCTTTGACCGCGAGAGACGGGCTCCGGTCGCCAAAAAAAAAAGCGGTCCCGGTGGAATCCCGATGGCTGATGATGGAATCCGTCCGACGGAGTCCCACGAGTCCAAGTGGCACGTTCATGACTCCATTTGCGACTGTGTCGGAATGGGACGGATGCAGCACGCGGTTATGGACGGTGATTGACAGTCGTGAGCAGTCGCTCATAGACGAGAACGGGAGCTTTCGTAACACGTTGATCAGCGCTCACGGAACGCTGGGTATGCTGCTAACGATGTTCGGCATTGAACACGCATTATTAGCGAGTGATTGGACGGGTCATGGGACCATCATCCATCGGCAATGGACGTGTATACGCTTGTTATATAGCGTACTTCTAAAGTGAGTGGCCAGATGGGCTATAAACTCAGCGTGAGATCAGATAACACTTCGCCTAGCGATTTAAGAATTGCATTGATTGCATTGTGTAATTTTTACCCCTCAAAGAGACAATTGTAACAATGGGATGTTCAACTTAAAATGTTTTGTGGAATCTGATTCTGAAATGAGGAAGTGTTCTTAGCAAGATGTGGTTTGACTGCAGTATGGACGCTATTTTATATTCCAGGAGAGTTTTTGACTTGTCTCTTTCTCGTTTCAGTTTCATAATTCGAATGTCTGTCTACTTCAACAAACTTCATAAGACACACAGTTAAGTTTGAGGGACTGGCTCAGGCTGGGCTATTGCCAACGAACGTATCTTTTCCCTCGAACATTTTCTAGACATGCCCCTTTGTAGCAAATCAGCTAAAAACGTTAGCTTTTTTCCTCCATATCAGTATTAATGGTAGCAATGAGCTCAAACCGTTTCCAGGACTCAATACCAATAGCTGAGCGATTAGTCAAGATATGATCCTAATCGCGGAAACTGTTCTCACATAACGGACACACCTTAAAACGCTGATCCCTTCTGATGAGTAATCAAAATCAAGAATGCCCGATCTGATTCCTGGGCGACCAAAGGTCCCGCCAATCGGTTTAGCCCTCGGCTCAACCTTAATCTCGCCTGAGCCGCTGCCGACGCCCGGTTTCGACCTTTCCACTTGAGCTCTCTCATGTCAGTGCACGCCGCCACAATCACACCGTCACGCAAATTCCGCGGCCATTTTCCGCGTTCCCGCCATTTTTGCGGCCGTTTCGCGCGCTTCAGCTGTTGCGCGCGCGGTGTGTTTCATCACCTGTCCGTGTCAGGCGACATTGAGCCTTATCGCTGTGCATCGGACACGGCGGTGACGGCGAGTAATGATGAAGGCGGTCGCTCGACTGCCACCGGGCTTACGACTCCGGCTGTGATCGTGTCGACAATGGTGACCTTGGTGCTGTCAGTCCGACAGCGGCCAGACGCCTTTGAGACGCACGTGCCGCCGCCGCCGCCGCCGAGCTCGTGCAGTGCAGAGGTGGTGGATGACTGAGGGTGGGCGGTGGAGGCGTGATCCACGGATTGTGTGTTTTGGGAGGGGCGGCTGCACGCAAACTGATAGCTAATTCTGGCCATTTATGGGGGCGTGATTCCGCAGCATAGATGTCTTCCTATAAGTACTTTCACCTGGGGGTGATATTGTCACAAAGGAAGCAGCTAAGAAGAGATTTTAATCAAATTCGAGATATGCATATATGTGTTTGGAAATGCACACTGTGTTCTTTTTTACATATGTAAGAAAACCGAATATAATGATACTCGGGTACTGTGGCATTATGATGAACAAACGCTAAGTGCATATGAAGTTCTGTGTTAATTTTGGCCTTGAAAACATACCACCCTCAACATAGCTACGAACCGTGTTTTCCAATTAAGAAAAAGTCATTCCTATTCTTTACGATGCTCATTACTTATCACGTAAATGTGCATGCTTGTTAAATTATGGTACGGTCATTAACTTCATTATCTGCTGTGAGAATCGTCAAGACATGCACTGTGCGCTTGTCTGACCATTTTCCGATCATTTACAAGTGACATAAATTTCTAGTTTGTGGGTTTCTTGAAACTTATACCTGACATTTACAGCAAAGATAAGGCTGAAATATTAATGGTAAGTTTTCGCGAAACGTCATGTGAACGTCAAAACTAAATTGATTGAAGAAGTAAAGATTGACATCTCTCTCCATCAGTCAGTACTTAAATGTCATGTTTGTCCCGATACATTATTTCCAGCTTTACCCCTACTAAAATTTATTACGCTGATAAGGTGGCCTCACTCATAAATGCCTCTTGAATTTCGGTTCTGTGCTAATTGCTCTGATCAGTTCAAACGTTAAAGTTGCTGCTTTGTGTATGTGCTGGCGTCGACGATCTAATTTGCTACGGTCGATGCTTGCTGGCTTCTATGTATGATCGAAGCTGCGTTATCCCCGGCTCCCACCTCCGGTGGGCAGGCTGCCTTGCGTCCTGTTTCGCCGGTCCTCAGAGCGCCCCAGACCTCTGTCTTTCCGGCGCGGTGGTCAGACTGCCCCAGACCCCAGTCTTGCCGGTCTCCAGACCTCCATGAGTCTTGTCTCGTCTGGTCTCCAGACTACCCCGAGTCCTGTCTCACCTGGTCCCCAGACTACCCCGAATCCTGTCTCGCCTGGTCTCGAGACAGCCCCAGTCCCGCCGTCTGCCCGGTGGTCAGAGTGCAGTATTCATGCGGCCGCCGCGGCGGTGACACGCCGACAAATGTGCCGTCACCGGTCAGCGAGGTCGGCGCCGCACGCCAATCTAATCCTGCCGACTTTTACGGACAGCTCGGCCCGTGTTTAATGGCCCCCTGTCACATCTAGGAGGCGCGCGAGCATAGCGAATTAAGGAGCGACATTTGTCACCGTGTTCACCCGACGACGGCGCCCCGAGTTGTGGGGAGAACATCTGGATAACAGGCAGTCGAATTTTCAGAGTGCTGCACGTGCGCGATGACAGCGGATAGCCGCCGACACGGGATGCATAATTGATGCTGATGGGAGCGTGACGGGTGGTAGAGAGGCACAGTGGTGTAGAGAGGCACAGTGGTGTCCTCCTTTTGGATTCTACCAGGTATACCTGATCGATGATGTGGATGAGGGTTAAACAAGTTATGAAATCTTTAATACGAACCCTCCATTTGTTTGCATCCCGTGTATGCAATATTTAAGACTTCTAACAGGATTTTCCTTCTTTTTGTTACTTTCTTTTCACGGCATAATTTTTCCTTTCTCTTTACGTGTTTTTTCCGCTTTATCTCCCAACGCATATATTTGTCTCTGTGTTGACATTTCTGTCGGGCATGGTAAAGCTTCTCATCTCGCCTTCCGGTTACGAGCTGCCCGTTGACATTTGTTTTCACTTGCCAGTTCTCAGCTGGTGTTTTGTCTTCATCTAGTGATTTATTGGCGACTTTCTCCTTCTTACTCGGCCAGACGGGATTGGTGCTCCGTAAATGGTTAGAAACATGCTTATGAAGCTGAAACCTACCGACATATCTGATGCGGGAATGGAGAATTTGGGCAACCATAGGTATCCGAATTATTACAGGTCTTCACCTCATTTTTTGATATCCAATTACGAAGCATAACTCTAGGCTCCATCAAACTTTTGACGCATACACAATGTGCGTTGCAGATGCAGTCACCCGACACTTCCACCTTTCCCCGCCCCTAGCTCCAACCTTTCCGACTTCCCTCTTACGTCTCCTGACTCCGCCTCTGATCCTCCTCCCTCCCCGTTTCTGGCGGCGCCCGTGCAGCCAGCGCCGGCAGCTGCGCCCGCCGGTGACAAACGGACGCGCCGCCGCCGCCCGCCGCGCCGCCGACACCCCGACGGACACCCGCAGCACGCCACTCTGTCGCCGTTAGTGACGCCCTGTCGACGGTGGCGGCGCGGCGCTGTCGGCGGCGCCGCCTGAGTTACGGCCGCACACGCGACGCGGCCCCGACCGCCATCCGTTCTGGGGGCAGCGGCGGTGGACAGCTGTCCCAGTGGCGGGTAAAGAGGTTGGAGGAAAGGAATGATGCCTTTTAGTCACTTTTGTATCTGTTGGAAAGATTCTACGTTCAAGTTTGGAGCGCTTATTCGAGGAAGAAGATAGGGAAATATGTATATCCGATCCACATTTTATACAAATGGCGCTTCGCCATCACAAATGATTATTTTTAACAAAGTTTATTCCCGTGTGTAAATCATCCGCGAACTAACTCGTATGCGTTCATGTCATTCCGTGCGTTAGAGACCTTCGGCGCTTCAAGTTGCTTTGTTTTTAATGCGCGAATGATGCATGTCTGTCTTTTCTGTCGAAAGCACCACCGGTCCATCATTTCGCCCAATCCATCTCAAATGTAAATATCCCCGAAAGTGAAATATCCATCTGTCCGCTCGCGTTTAGCGTGCCGTTCCTAACCTTGCCCGTTCTATTTGCATTGCAGATGTATTTCCCATGACAGTGACATTAATTTAGTGGCCGATTTCCCGGCGGTGACCTCGCTGGCCTGTTTACTGAGCTGAGGGCGGTGTCTTTCAAGGTACGATACGGGCGCCCATGAACGAGCGGCGCGTATGACGCTCCACAAACGCGCGCCGAAATTATTTGTTTTCGCGGCCCGTTGGACGGTGATGGACGCCACATGGCCCGGGGGGAGGGGGGGGGGGGCACAGAGGCTGACCCGGCGGCTACCGCCATTACGGCGGTGGTCAGAATTCATTTACATAAGTCATAGGCGGAGGTAGGACAGTTTTCTTCGGAAATTAAAAAGGTTTTCGTTTGATTTTTGCCTTATTTTCTCCTTGATATATCAGCGAAAATTTGATGTTTTTTTTCAAATAGCCCTTTCTTTTCTGGATGAGGCAATGACAATGCAATACGTTAACGGTTTGATTATACATTTTTGTTTTTCGTATAACCTTTCATTGTCCGCTTCTAAGTGTTTAAGGGTCTTCGAGGCCGTGCATGATTTTCAAAGTTTTCCTAGCAAGATCTCTAACGATGTATTCTTAGAAGGCGGGCGAGTGATTAGCAACGATCTCCCCTTCTCCCTGCCTCCGCCCCTGCCAACTCCCGGCGTTACGTGCAACATCTGAGACGCCGCCGCCGCATCGTTACCATGACAACGCTGGCGGTGACTCGCGCTAAGGGGATCATCAGTCAAGCTGCCTGCTGGTGCGGGCGCCGCCAGCGCGCTGGGAGAGCGGTCTCACGCTGTGCGGACAGCCGCGCCGCCGGCCGGGCCAGCGCGCCGGGCGGGGTGTTCTCGCGCCGCCCCTAAATTGCCTGTCGGACCCCCGCCGGGCCGGTGACGGCGACACAGCCCGGCGCGATGATGGAACGAATAGTGACGTCACCGCTGACCCGGCGGAGATAGCCGAGAGATGAGACGGACGGAGTTTTCGGAGATGGGCCAGGAGATGAGACGGAGACGGACGGCTGGCGGTTTTTTCGGGTGTGTGAGCACGGAGCCGCGCCGGCGCCGGTCGGATCTGACCCCCCCTCCCCCCCCCCTCCGAGCGTGGTATATCCTGTTTTGTCCGCCGCTGATTCTGTTGTTGGTGCCGCTAATCTGGATGATGTGAGGCTGTCCGCATGGCCGAGGAAGGAAGCAGCAGAACAGGCACGGTCAGATGAACATCTACCGCTGAATTTATCCGATTTTGCGGGAAGTTTCGCTAACTCCGGAGAGGCTATCGACTTAGTGTGGGTTAAGAATAAGGTAACGCGGATTTACAATAAACGGTTTAAGAATTTAAAAGAAAGAAAACAGTCACGAAGCAACATACGGCTACTTGGAGCCACCAAACACTGGTAGGTTAAGCGTGAACATAACAATAAGTGATTATGGTAGCATCGGATGAGCATATGCTTCCGGTCCGGCGGGGGTTATTTCACTTAAAATTCACGATGCCGTCTAACTTGTACCTTGTTTCCGAGAAATGATAGTTTTCAGCTACTCGAACATTCAACTCTCATTCACCAATTATATTCAGATCCGCCTAACGCAATTATTCCTCTCTCACGTCTCACTTTTCTCATTTTTACATTAATTGCCATTGTGTAGAGGAAAACAAACGTCAGAGCGTGATTGAAAATTAATTGCTGTCGCTGTTTCCCAGGCTCATTCAGAGCGTTCCTCGTATTTCCGGCTCATCACACACAGTCCTCCCTCCTGAGAACTGTTCCCAGTCCGTGTCCAATTGTTTGGTCGTGTGTGACGTCTCACAAAAAGACGCTCGTCACCGCTGTCTTGGTCTTTCAACGCGCCGCCACGGCTAACTAATTGGTTGGAGTTGGCTGCGTGGTGGCTGTGGTGGCTGTTGAGTGGGTAAGTAAGTAAGTGCAGCCTTCGTTACACCGTGTGGCTGATCTGTGGCTACTGAAAGACTGAATGAATGGAAGATGTTTTGTTTGGCGAGCATGTGATCTTCAGACTTCAGAGAACTGACCACATGCCTCATGCCTGGAGGCTGGAAGTGTTAAAAACGAAAAACGTTTAGGGCGCAAATCAGCATTTTTGAAATTTGCAGATTGAGACTAAGTTTCTGACCAGTTTCTCTGCTTATTTTTCTGCTCTCCACCTGACCTCCCACATCCCACCTCCTCGCTGTCCGGATTTTCCCAGCGGCGGCGCCGGGAGCCGTGTCATGGACCGAGCGGCGCCACACGACCACGCCGTCTCCGCCCCTGTCACATCCAGAGACCGACACTTACACCGCCCCGGCCATGTTTTATTCATAACTCACTATCATGGACGGGGCGAGAAATTCCTGTCCGTGCGCGGCACGCCCTGCCCACCTGGCTGTCCGAGGGGTCTGCCCACCGAGCCTCCAGAGTGGCGGCATCAGATACAGGGAGCTGATGGCAGAGAGCGTCAGGACGGCACCTCCCTGCCGGAGATCCACTGACGGTAGCGCCTTGATGGGGCGCTGGCACCTCCCTCCTGGAGATCCTGTGATGGCAACTCCCTCCCGGAGATTGTGCGATGGAAACTCCTTTCTTGATGGGCCGGTAGCGCCTCTCTTCTGGGGATGGTCTGATGGCATCTCCCTCCTGAAGATGGTCCGATGGCACCCTCCTCCTTGATGGTGTCATGCCATGATTTGTTATGCTGCAGTGGAATGAGTGTTGAAGGAGGCGCATGTGCGGATACAGAGTAGACCAATGTGTCATCATTCCCCTAATCAGCATTCTACATAGAACCTCGCATGGTGGATGAAAAAGAAGAACTTAAAGGAAACAGTTCACTTTCCTGAAATTAGTATTTTGCTATGGATTTACGATTTTTATGCTCAAAATGATCAGAAAATAAAATAAAACCTTTTTGTAAAAACAATTATTTTCTATATTTTAATATAGGACGAACTATATTCTATGTAAAATAATGTTTGACGCGGAAGCTTATTACGCGTTGACCAATCATATTGCGTAGTTCAAACCTACGCATGCTGCATTAGCTGTAAGCAGCATGCTGATTGGCTGACGATGACGTGGCTGCATTTCTGTGCAAGGCACACATTCCTCTGCAAGGCACTCTTTTCGGAACGAGAAATGGAATATCTTCGTCTAGGGTGATCGTTGAGCCGTAAAAGCTCCTGATTTGTGCTAGTCTCAGCTCAAGCTACGAAACTGCTATTCCAGTTCAAAATCCCATGTTAAAAGTGAACTATTTCCTTTAAGAGTTGGGCCTGACTAGATAAACAATCAGATGAACATTGAAAAGAGGGAGATGTGGAACGGGTCAAAAGACACCTTAGCTTACCCACAGTGCTGATCACATCACAGGTCAGGTCCTGGCCTGGATGCGCGGACGGACAGCTAGCTCCACTGCTGGCGGGCGACCTCAAAGGTGCCGACTCCGGTATCGACATTCACTTCTCGGAGGGTGATGTCAGATCTCCGTCTATCCGCCATTCGTTATCCATTGTCTGTCCTCGCTCCAAACTAGGGTCGTATTTGATTCGATGAGATAGGTGGACGTGCACGATTGGTGTGCGATAGTATGACTTTTGTTCATCGCCTGTTTTCTCAAACCCTCTTTCGTCTCGCCTCTCTCCACGCTTTGTTCTCGCCTTGATGTTGCGGGAAGCCTGCGTTGGTCTCGATTGCCGTTTTGCTATCTTTATTTTTAATTTTCCACTTTGTCGCATCTAATCAAACATCTCCCTGTTTCACATCCACAACACACCTTTCGCCTTTCCAAACTGGTTTCCTCATTCTTTTTTCCTCACCCGATCCATGTCTCTTCTAGAAGTCTTTTCTAAGCCGATCCCCTTTCCAAGTCTCTGACACTGCCCCTTCTGACCTCCCCTTTCCCACGTCCCTGACTCCGCCACTTCCACGTTCCTGACTCCGCCCTTCCCACATGTCTGCACGTCACGTATCGCATCACGTGACGCTGAGTGACGTCCCCGATGACGTTGAGTGACGAGCCGCGATGACGTTGAGTGACGAGCAGCGATGACGGCGGCGGCGCGGCGCCGACTTCAGATCTTCGAATCGCGCAGGGCCAATGACAGTACCTTGCGCGACCCCGCGGACGGCTGCCGTTTTTAGCGTGCATACCGGTTTTAGAGTCGGTATATTGAGAATGGATGGGCATGTCTGAAGTGACTGTGGATGGCCCGCATGGGATTGCAAATGGACGATGAAATATATGCGGCAAATAGGAAGCTGACAGCGTTGATATATTGTCAGCTATAGCGGAATGACAATGGATACATGCCAGGTTTTTGTTATGTAATGAGTATTTTTGGAATCCAAATGGTTCTTTTGAGTGATTACTCTTTAAAAGGACATATCTGAATTTATAAATGCAAAAAACTTGAAGTTATGTAACATTCATTTATGTTTTACGGCACCTGACTGTAAATGACGTGCTGCGAATTGGCTGAGCTGTTTTGTTTTCGGATTTTTTTTTCTCCAAAATATCTTCCACAATGTATAAAGACTTACTTCACCTCGCTGCACCCCTACCCTACATGTGTGAAGCCACCAAAGCCCTCTGATAGTCCTAGTGATAGTCTCTCCACCAGACCACTGGTAGATAGACCACAGCACCTGCCTATCCTGCCTCACCCACCCAACCTGTACCAGCCTCCGACCTCCGCTCCGGCCTCTCCGCTCCTGCCCGCTCGCGGTGGCCCCAACCGACCCCCACACCGCGGCTGGCCGGCCGGCCGGCCTTTCATCTGTGTCAGCCGGTGCCGAGAATCTCGGCGCGGGCAGCCGGCCGCCGTCATAAGCCGGTGCCGAGAAGCTCGCCCGCCGCCCGGTGTTGTCAGCCAATGCCGCGCCGTCAGTCGGCCGGGTCATTAGCAATCAATCATGCCCCGTAAACTGGCCGTCTGTCTTTCGTGTCAGCACCGGAGCGCCGAGAGCGCCCGGCCGGCCCGGCAGCACCGGAACGCCGCGGACGGCCTCGGCCGGCGGGACGAAGGGACCGTGTGGCGTGGTGGGGAAGTGGGGAGATGCTGGGTTTGCTGAGAGCTTGGGGAGATGAGGTTAGTGAGGAGGTTTGGTTGGCGGTTGAGGAGTAGGATAGGTGTGATATTGGTATAATCGAGATTTTTTAGGACTGGATGGCGTACAAAAAGAGGTACGATGGGCTAGCATCAGCTTAAATTAACTTAAACGGGTCATTTTGCATGGTTTGGCTGGCTAGGCTATGATTGACAAGGTTTAACAAGGTTTAAGGGAACAAGGTTTAAGGGAAGATGGATGTTAACTTTGTTATCTTCCCACCTATTGCTAAACAAAGAAAGAATTTTCTTGGAAAAACATTTAATTGCATAATTTGGTAACTCATGTAACCGAAAAGTGGCCAAGATGAATGCATGACGACACATTTGAATATAATTAATGTTTTTATCCAGATGGAAACAACTTATGGCCAATTGGGGGCTGGCCACTTTGCCCCGGCCGCTTTGCCCCGCGCATACCGTCCGAGACAAAAATATTCCAGCTCAGCTATTAGTGGGGTAAAAAGCATTAAAATTGGTAGAAGGCATGTACGATAACCACGCAATGCATGGACAAAAATGCTTATAAAAATTCCAAACGGTTATGGAATAAAATAACATTTAAAAATTGTAAACATAATTGGTAACCTGGCAAGAAATGCTTTTCCGTGTTTCACAGAACAATGGCGATGGGCCTGAAACCCCGGTCTGGCTCATTCGAACGACCGCAAAGAGAAGTATAATTGGAAATCATAAATTGGAACTGACGCCAGCTGTGGAGGGCTAAAACGATGGATGGCCGCTTTGCCCCGGGTGGCCGCTTTGCCCCACTCTCCCTTACATGTTCAGTGTTAGTTACATGCATGGATGAGTGACATGGATTTAAATCAAGTAAACCCATTCTTTGGCGTGTCTATGGCACTAATGTTCTTTTTAATAAATTATCCCTAAACACCCCACCGTGTAGCCAATGAGCAGCACAAAAAAAACAACTTCCATCATATGCCACACATACAAAAATCCGCCATCATAAAGCTCTGTAGCACAAGAGACCTGATTGCGGTCCAAACACCCGCACCAGCTGTCCCCTAATAAATCCTGACCATCGTTCTCACCGATCTCACATAACCACGAACACCGCACACGCCAGAACAAATAACCCAAAGTGGCGCGCACAGCCACCGCCGCCCATTTTCCTAGCCCGCAGACCATCATGTTTAATATCCCATTGATGGCGCCACACTGCACATCCCGTAAACCCTCGTCAGGCTTTGTCACGGCGGCTGTCGGTGCTATGGTGGTAACCATGCGGAACCATTATGCAAAACCATAGCTTGAGGGCATCCAACCGCGATTCCAAACACAGCCGCTCTTGAAAAACACACAGCTGTCGGGGCAGTGAAATCCGACTAATCTGGCGGCTCTATCGCGCCGACAAAGAGTGGCCGGATTTCCACCAGATTTTCCATCAATCTCCGTACCGGATCATGGCTTTTGTCGGGGAGGAGAGAGGGGTGGAGCGGGGGAGAGAGCAGGGGAGCAGCCACCAGCAACACTTCATTACCGTAATCCGCGTGAAGACCAAAGACCCTACGCCACACATCTTTCCACCCTGTCAGACCGCACAATGGTGACGCTTTTCAGACGGCCTGACACTCATCCGTCACCCCCTCGGAGCTCGCGCCGCCCCCCCCCCCCCCCCGCCGGTGGGGGGGGGGGACATCACAAGTGCCGCCGCCGGACGGGCCGACAAGGGCGGACAAAGGATACCGTCAGGGGGACCGAGTAATTTGTCAGCGATGTCACCCGGCTCCTAGCGCTGAGTGACAGGCCAATGGGGGCGCGTCTCATGGGCGACCGAAACCCGACGGACGAGATCAAACACGGTTGACGGTGTCCGAGAGACAGACTGGGGGGGGGGGGCATCCCCTACATCCGTCTGGTACTGGTATGGGGCCAACCGCACTCTTGGAAAACTGCGGCACAAAGTTTATAAGCACAGAACGATATGCGAAGCTAGAAAAACTACAATTAGACAAAGCAAATTCAAAAATCAATTTTGAAATTTTTGAACGCCTTTAAAGCTGCTCATATACGAATGCTGTGATCACGAGGGTTGTGATTTCAGTCACGTATGACGATTGTTGAAACATCCGTTTTCATTTTGCTGTTATGCCATTGTTAAAATTAGGTAACAAAAATTGCCAAAAGTTGAATGAAGAAGTAGTGAAATACAACTAAATTATTAACGATCTTTTAAAGTTGAAACGTAAGAGATTGTCTCAAAATTATAGCTAACGCGCCATACACAATGTATGTGGCACATGATTCAGTGCAAAATGCATGTGACACATAATTTTGTAAACACGCTCCTCTATATAATTTATTGTCCGCTAATAGCTAGCTTCCCCTGAGTGGCAGTACCATTGTTTCCACTTAATTAGGCACGTTTCGGCTGCCAAATAACATTGTGACATTTACAGCAACCAAACAGGCATTCGTCCTTTGGAGAGTGGGAGCGGCAATGGACCACGTGGAATTGAATAATAACCGGCAATGTTATGACGAAATAATTTAGACACCACTCGCGGTAATCAGACCGGCCATCAGTTTATGGACGGGCCAAATGACTGGCTGATTAGTGGATTGGACACAGGTATAGTTGCGATGGAATAGGACCCAGTGACTCTGCACTGAAGTAATGCAGTGCAGTGGGTGTAACAAGGTTATAAAGTAATTAATGTTCCCCGGCTGCATTGAAATAGTGCTGTTAGAATGAGAATTATCTGGCTGTGACAGGTTAATTGGGAGGCATACGTGATATAGGACAGGTATATATTTGGAGGACGATTGGTTTGGTGTTATCAATCTTGAAACTTTTCGGAGTTTTGCTTGTTTCACGGTGCTGCTTCGCGATTATATCGGTCATACGTTGTTCCAAATTTTACCCGTATCATAGTAATTTGCCACGCATGTCCAAATTTCCAGCCATTTTACAATATGGAGTGCTAAGAGAGGTAGTTAATAAGCTCATATAATAAGTTCATAGCCCTGTTCGGGCAGCGCATCCTATTGCAAAATTTTGCACCACGCATGCGCAGTTGGGGTCTGTCGGGTGCCAAGCTCCGCCCGTCGGCGTATGACGTCACACGTGTGACGTAGGCTCGCGCAAAATCTTTCAGTTTTGCGCAAGAAGAAAATAGTAGCTGCAGGAGGCGAAAGTGGCGCGGATTAAAGTTTACCCTCATATATTTCTTATTGTAAGTGATTAGTATGGTGTTTTTTGGTATCATTATCTTTCTTTTCAGTGGCACATTGCTATTAACCACATTTGAACGCATTTAACTTAGTAACTGAACGAAACACACCAGTCCATCCGCGCCACGGTTCGCCGCGTGTCGCGTGGCCCTCGGCTTTGCGAACCGGCGGAGAGGGGGCGGAGCATGGGCGGAGCCAGGCGGCTGACATCATCGCATGTGTGACCTCACACTAAGCAAAATATTTTGCGCGGACCCGAACAGGGCTCATATCTTGTGTTGCTCGACACAAACTAGGATGCGGTACCTACCTATCATTCGGTCCAAAGACCAAGTTTGTGATCCACTTCAGTGTCTCATGACCCAACTTGCTCGTGAACTGTTGCGGCAGAATCTTCCATCTGACGGATTCCCAGACGGCCGCCTATTGACAGAGTTCTTAGGACACTCATGGCAGAAATTCCACTCGAACATATTACTTGGAGCTGGCACAGTGTTCCATGACAGCCGATGCCGAGTTGATTCGCCATGATTGACTGCCGTTCACCACTGTCATTCCAGTAGCCTTCCAACTTGACTGAGGATCAGGCTGACACACAGAAATGGCTAACATAGGTGTGTCAATGTAATCCTGATTTATTTGTACACTGATCTCTAAACGATTGCAGGTCTGACATGCAACGTAATTTATGGTCGTGTCCGGTGGAGCCCGCTGCTGATGCTGACAGATGTGTTAAAAATATTTAATAAGCTGCGTCCATTTGTCGGTGGGGTGGGCCCAAATGAGGGTTGGTAATCTGCCACCTACAGAGGTGCTGAAACGTCACCGAAACCGGCCACCGGTTGTGATGGAGAGAAGTGCCAGCTGTACTCGGCAACTCGTCTCGAGACGCGACTGAGCCAGCCCCTTTGACCGGTTACCGCCGCCGGCATAATTCCGCCTGATTCCGACTGCACCGCTGGACACCACACTGCGGCGAGCGCCCCGCTGCACACTGGTCGGAAACGCTCCAGCGAGAGGCCAGCGGCCTTTCCGCAAAAGTTTTTTGCTTGTTATTCCACAACTAGTGAAGCAAACTTCATAAAACTTTGCATACCTTCTCTGTCATATGTAAGCTATCATTTGGATGTCAAGCACTAAATATATGACGTGAATCTGTTAAGTTATGACGTCATAATTGAGTATAATACAGGATCTAGCACCACTTTAAGTCAACAAGGGAAATTGGGAGCTGCTATTCGGGCACCGGGAATGGTTTCATGCACTCCTTGCAAGGTCCAGTGCTTGACTTAAGCATTGTTGACTTTGCGTGACGTCATTTATGACGTCACTAAGGCCATGTAAGTTTTTCGTCAATAACTCCTGATCAGATGGAGCTAGAGAGTCGGAAAAACCACCATTGGACTCAGGAAGACCTGCCGAATCGAATGATATGCGATATGACCTCCTTCAATCATTTTCGTGACCTGAGGGGCTCCGACCTGACCTTGACCCGAGGTTAACACCTTAACCCTCGCCGGCACAGGGGGGGGTTGATGCAACCCCCCTAAGGTTTTTCGCGAATAACTCGCGTAAAAAGCGGCCGATCGCGACGAAACTTTCAGTACCCTCGCATTGATCATTTTTACACCTACCCTGAAAATTTCATGACCCTGACCCCAATGACCTTTGACCTGTGACCTCTTTTCCGTGACCATGTTTGGCCGAAATCGCGATTCGGCGTATGTCGGCTCGCACTAGCCGCGCGTTTGCAAGCTTTTCGTGGTTTCAAACTTTCAAACATGTGATTTGATGTTGCAACCATACATTAGGATGGGTGTCAAGGTCACCTGAAGGTCAGGTCAGGTCATTGACCTTTGGTGACCTCGGGTGACCTCGGTTCACTTTTTCGAGTTTTACATGTTTCTATGCTAGTTTTTGGAGCTGAATTCCAATTTAGCAACCATTTGAACATTTACGAAGTAGTTTTGGCGCCTTCGTAACATGTTACGAAGCTGTCAGAGGCGGTTGACACGTATTACGAATACCCGTCACAACCCCTACCGGTTGACCTGACCTGACCTGACCCGACCTGGTCTAAATGCTTAAAGACATCATCTCTGATCAAAACTAATACGATATTCGTGATCAGCACCCCGGAAAACCACATAGCAGCCACAATTTACGACTTTCTAACAGGTCCCGATTTTCCCGGTTTTCGGGTCATTGACCTGACCTGGAAGGTCACCCGATGACCTAGGACCTTAAAATTGGGTATCATCGGCTTCCTCTCGTGACGGGCAACACGCTCGTTTTTTTCCGCCAGGCTCTAGCTCGATCAGGGGCCAAACGCGAGGGGGGTCGTACCCCCCCCCCCCCTTGTGCCGTCGAAGGACGCAAAATGGCCTGTGCCGGCGAGGGTTAAGCTGACTTCACCCGAACATCAAGTATAGCATTCAACGCGCCTGAGCTAGACAAACACGATTATGCCAAAATCGCGGCAGTGCGACCATTTTTGGCAAAGTATGTAATTAACCTAAAACCGAGCCCGTGCCTTGTGGCACTTACCTGACCTAAGAGGTCACTGGCTGACCTAAGACCTTAAAATCGGGTGGTACCTAATTTTTGCGTCTTATAACGGCACACCAGCTTGTTTTTTTCCCGCGAGGCTCTAGCTCAATTAGAGGCGAAACGGCGAGGGAGTTGTACCAACCCTCCCCGGTCAATGTAGAAAACCAATCGGTCCGGCCAGGGTTAAATACCGGAATTGTGATCTAATGTAAAAAGACGGCCCAAGGTAACCCGACGTCAGTGACAGGTGTCCTATGTTTGCAGCGTCTTGTATTCACGAAGGTTTCAATTTCCACTTTCTTCAGCCGAATGATGGTTGTCAATAGCAAGGCTCTCTAAATGCAAGCCGTAATCGCCACGCAATATGTGGAAAGCTTTTGATGTCAATACATACATAAATGCATACATAAAACGCGCTTTTCACAAAATTCATAAACTCAAGCGCATCTGTTTTTAATGACCAGTCAACTACGCATGGATGCGTGCAGGCCACACAGGTCAGCGTAAGCCGGGCGCGGCGGCCGAGCCGAAACTGGGGCGGGGCGGGCGGTAGTTGGGTAGGAAGAGCGGCTCCTGCAAATTTTGCGCAAATATGCGCAGTTAGCTTTTATGTTGCCCTGGTGTAAATTTAAATCCTACTTCATCTCACAAAAAATCAGAGTGGAACTAGATGGGACTACCTGTTGTTTCCTTACCTAAACTTTGCAGTTATATTCTAGAATCACCGTAGGAGAGCCTTCATAAAAAGCTATAGTACATCTTAGTTAGGGAAAAAGTATGCCAAAAATTTTGCACTGACCAGTCGGCAACTTCATAACGAACATTTTGATGCATAATATGTGGGATTTCAATTTGGTGTCTATCAGCAATAAGACTCTGAATATCCGGCTCAAGAAACCTCTTGCTCCGCGTCAGTTTCCGAGTTCTGGGATACCCCATCTTCGGGGGCTGATTACAGCTATTTTTGGTCACCTGGATTA
This sequence comes from Amphibalanus amphitrite, assembly GCF_019059575.1. NCBI lineage: Eukaryota > Metazoa > Arthropoda > Thecostraca > Balanomorpha > Balanidae > Amphibalanus > Amphibalanus amphitrite. The sequence continues at coordinate 362,278 of NW_024882095.1, forward strand.
GTTTTTTTGGCCTATGTATAATAATTTGATCAATTTCAAATCGATCTATATAAAAAATAATCCGAAACTCCGGAATCGCCCGTGGCCTCTCGTGAGGGCGTTTCCGACCAGTGTGCGCTGTCAGTCTCGGGCCGAACGCACCCCCTCCCCTACCCCCACTCCAGCTGTGGCGAGGGTGAGGGTATTCACCGCATCAAACCTACAGGCCGCCTGGACCCTTATCTTGAGACCAATAGTACCACCTACCACCTGTGGATTTAGGAAAACTTCAAATCTGGTCGGAAGGACTAGCCTCATGACCTACGATTTTGACCTGGGTCATCAACTCTTTCAAGACGTTCAACGTCAGTTACATCAACGTTAGATTCAGCTTTTGTTCCTGTGAGCATCATTCAACGGGACGGCATCTCGCTCCCTTTGAAGTGCACCGTGCGCTTGAAAACTTCATCATCACAACAAATTATGTTCTCGAACGATGGCTGGTGAGCTCCACGGGGTGCTAAGAAACTACAATGGGCTTCAGAGGGTGCCGATGGATGATTCTATGGAATGAGTTTTGACATTTTCTTGAAGGTTGTTGAACGAAGCAGCAGTTTAGCTGTGAATATTGACATAATCAGCTAAATACATAACAGACTTGTCCTTCTCGGTGTTTTTTTTTTTATTTTGTGAAGAAAAACCCTCGCATAACCAACACCATTTCAAATGTATGCCTCAGAATCTTTCAAATCAGAGTGAACTTGGCTATGTCTTCAAATTTATGTTCAACCACACAGCTTTCTGGAAAGCCCCTGAAAAGTCCTTTCCCATCCATTCGTCTTGCGGCCCGTCCTACGGCCCCCTGTTAGTCGGTGTATACAGGTGATCCATCTGCCCGCCGGTAACTGATAATTACCCCAAACCTGAGGCCATTACCACCCCGCCGAGAGTGATCCGTCTGCCGGAGAGGTTCTCAACGGGGTGCGGCAGTCCTGGGGCGCTTTGAACCGGCCGACAGAGGCATGGAGTTGGGACTTCGTAGTTGGGGTAAGGGGCTTAGTTGGAGGGGTCAGTTTTGGGTCAGAGCTATTAATAATTGTAAGAGGGATGGTTGTCTGTTGAGAAGGTATTTTTGGTGATTTTATTTTGGCGACATTGTTTTAAGCCATGAGTTAACAGGAAACGTGCAGTTTTAATTGTAATATATTAACACAAATGTGAATAAAACATTGAATTATTCTAAATAAACAAAATAAACTTGTCATCTAATGAGACGTCTGGTCTAAGCGTGCATGTCGCCACGCTATGACGCCCACTGTCTGTTTTTCTAATGATTCACTTTTCCGTTGTACATCAGCCGCCTTTTCCACGTTTTACGTCCGCCCTTGATGGACATCCCCGACATTAGAACGTACAACGGTGCCACGGCCCGCGCTTATGACTAAACTCCCTGATAGAAAGGGTGAAATGAGCACCCGCGAGTTAATGGATGGCCTGGCCACGCCATTATGCGGCCATTTTTCATCTGTACTGCTCGTCAGCGAACGTGAAATTTGCTATTGATTGTGAAAATGGCCCATCACAGCGGGCACAAATCAGGCGGGCTAATTAATGCTCGCCGGAATTATGTCGTAAATAAAGAAAACCGTACATTTGTGTGCGCCGGGCTGGCGGCTGTCAGCGAGTGTGTTCGGAGTCATGCTAGCATTGTTTGCATGGTCCTCCGGCTCGGGAGAATGTCCGACTTCAAAAGGGCGCTCGTGTACGATGAACGATGGTTCAATTACGGCCAGTCGAGACATTATCAAGGACAGGGGTGTCGATTTTTCAAAATGGTTGGGGGTGCTCAACCCCTGCACCGGGTGAAAGATTGCAGCTTTGCCATGGGGCACAACCGTACAAGGCAGGGCTGGTTATCCCCATAAGGTACTGATAATGCCGGGATTTCCACTAACATTTCCCAAGGGCAGAACGTTCTTCTTGAAAATCATTCTGCTCGTCCTAGTACTTGGCTACCTCATTACATAAACATCTTTCCGAAAAAAAGTCGTATATTTGCCGGCAGCATGGCAGCAGCCCCGACACCTCTGTAATAAGGTGACAGAAACCAATGACGGCGATTAGCACCGGTGCAGCAGCCGCTGCGGTCCGCAGGGGCGGACATTGCGCGGAGGCAACGGTGGCTACGAGGCTCTGGCGGTAATCAGACGATCCCAATAATGATCGCTGAAAAATGACAGGTGATCGCATTTGGATATTTACGGGTTTACGATTTTCCTCAGTGGCGTAGCCAGGTGGGCCGTGAGGCACGTGCCCCCCCCCCCCATCAGGTTCGGGCCCAGGGTCCCCTCGGGTTATTCGGGCTTGAGGGGCCCTGAGGCGCCATTGGCCGCTAAGAGTCAATGTTGGCCATATTTGGACAAAGAAGGATCCACGGGGCTCGTAAAAAACCCTCATGGGCCCACCCACAAGTACCAACACTAAGATCTCCACAAGGGCCCCAAGCCAGTCTCTGAGGGCCCTTTGGCGGCCTCTGAGGACCCCTTACCGGCTTCGGAGGGCCACATGTCGGACTCTGGGGGTCTTAACCAGCTTATTCCCAGCCAGCTAATTTGGTCTTGGCCGTAGCTGGTTTTACTCTGGCTAGCTCCGGCATTTGCTCCGGCTTAAGTACGGGCAAGGTCTGGGGCTCTACTGGAGCTGACACACGATACCGGAGCTCGCCCGCATCACAGCCGGACTTATGCCGCATCAGCCGCGCCGTACCTCCACCGTACTTCAGCCACAGTAAGCCAGAGCAGCTATGGGGTGCAGCCGGACCTGGTCGTAGGGAGCCGGACTTGAGCCATGGCAGGGAGCCTGACTTGAGCCAGACTTGGCGGTCCGGAACCATACCAACCCGGGAGCGCTACAGCAAATACTGGCTAGCCGGAATAGAGTCGTATCGACCCAAACCCCGGATTTGACGGCGTTCCGTTTATACCGGCCCAAGTCTGGCATGTCGCAGTTGCCGGGGCAAAACGGACTAGCGCCGAACCAAATTGCTGGCTGGGTAAGGGCGCCAGCTCTAGGAGCTCCGCACCCGCCTGTAATGGCCCCACACCCATTTCTCTGAGGGCCCCTATAACGGCGACTGTGAGGGCCCTCACCGACGCCCCTGAGCGCCACACCGGCGTCTCTGAGGCCCTACACCAATGCCTTTAAAACCCCTACATGGGCGGTTCTGAGGGCCCTCGTCAGGTACCAGCGACCCTGACGGTCCCACACAAGTGGCTCGGAGGGTCCCAGCGGCGTCTGAGAGCACCATGCCGGTCTCTGAGAACCCCACAAGGCTCCTGAAGGCACCGGTGACCTCTTGATATCTTCTTGTCGGCCTATGAAGGGTCCGTTCCGTAACAGAAGTTCTGAGGGCCACACGCGCGCCTGTGATGGCCCTAAACCAGTGTTTCTGAGAGCCCCCACAACGGCGCCTGTGAGGGCCATCACCGGCAACTGTGAGGCCCCTACACCGGCGCCTCGGAGGGCCATACATTGCCATATCTGAGGGCCCCGCACTAGTGCCTCTTAAGGCCCTATATCGGCGGCTCTGAGGGCCCAACACCGTCGCTCCTGAGGGCCCCACAAGTGCACATGACGGCCACCCACCGGTGACATTTGAAGGCCCCACACCGGCGACTCTGAGGGCCCCATCGGCGTCCGAGTCCGTGCCGGTCTCTAAAGACGACCCCACAGGGTTTCTGAAGGTACCACCGGCCTCTGATGGCCTTTGCTGGCCTCTGAGGGCCCGTCGCCGGTCTCTGGAGCCCCCTGCCGGCTTGTAAAGGGTACGCGTTATCAGCTCTAAGGATCAGACACTCGTGTACGACGGACCCACACCAGTGTCTTTGCAACTGAACGTCTTTTTTTCGCCCTTCTTCTTAAGACTAACTTTTCTTTTCTTTACATCTTATTTCATGCATTGTAAATTGCGTAATTGTTTTATTTTTAGTAGTGAAAGACTGCGGAACGAATTATTTTCATCAAGCAGAGTTAGTGGGAGTTATTGAGGGACAAAATGATTGGGGTTACTAACTGGAACATTTGGGGGTGCCCGGAAAACCATTGGGGGTGCTCATTTGAGCATTGGGGGTGCTGCAGCACCCCCAAAAGTATACAAATCGACACCCATGATCAAGGATTAATGACCAGATTAGTTTCAGAGTTATGGCTGGAACGATGCTACAATATGTTGGAAACGACAACTGCGCTTTCCCTGAATTGTCTGTCATTTGTTATCGCGTTTTTAATGGTAAAATCGCCCAAAAGTCGCCATTCCGCTGACGAACGTGCAAGATTATGTCTCTGAAAAATATGCACATGAGTAATGGTGGACAAAGCAGGGGTTCGTTCCCATGCCGCGACTATCTTTTACCGGCGGGCCAGTTCGTTGCTCTCGGCCATTACATTAGCGGATGGATCATTCAGGTGTTGAGTCATTTCATGTAATTGAGATGGATGCGATTCTGCACGGATTTAACGAGCCGGCCCCGTCAAACGGGCGTCCGCTTCCAGCCGCTGTGACGAGCTCTATTAATTCAAAACAAAGCGCCGCCGCCTCAGCGCACCTGTTAGTGAATTCATCGGTAACTGACGGGCCGTGCCCCCTTCCACGGTGATCACTCGCCACCGCCGCCCCGCGTCATGAGCACCCCCGCCCACCCGGCCCGCGCGGCGCCCCAAAGCCAACTGCCGCCGCCGGCGCGATCGGCCCGCCACCTATCGGCAAAATGCGCACGTGCGGTGTACGCCGGCGGGCGCCGCCAGTTCGGGAGAAACCTCTGTGCGGTGTGGCTGCGCCAGCTCTCGGCTTGTTTCGAGCTCCGAGTCGGAGTTTTTGCGAGTGGTGCGGCCGACGCGTGCCCGCGTGAGCACCAATGGTGATTTTGGACACGTCCTCGTTCCGCAGCAGCATGTTGACGAACGGATCCCACCATTACATCCAGCCGGATCCGTTTGTGCCCATCTCCGGAGCGGTAAGTTGCACTCTTTGTGTCAATGTGTTTCGCTGTCTCTAAAATTCACCTGATGGTAAAAAATTTGCTTTGAATAAGTTAGATGCTTTATCTGATGATGTTATTTCTTTCACATGTTTTCCTTGGATTTTGGTTTTGCTTTCACGCATTTATCGGCAATGTTGGCCTTTTTGATCCGCACCTTGAAACACTGAGAGTAACACGTAACTTTTACCCACTTCGCTCCTTTAAATACTTCGGTGTTTCGTTTAGAGTTATTCATCATTAATTGTGCATCTGTTGCAAAATTGTTTTCAAAATCATTGTGCTGCTAAGCGTCTACTTTATCAAGCGTCTACGGCCGTGGCTTTTCTTGACCAAACTGCTTTGACGCCCTTTTTTTAATTATTTTAAGCGATTTTTTTGGATATGCATTTATTGTTATTGTATTCTTTGGTAGTCAATATTTTTTTCGTATCACATTGTCTCTTTCTAACATAATTATATTGCTGTACACAGTTCCCCTGCTCGCAAAATTTTCGGTTCTTAAATCGAAACAACAATATTCTTTCGTTTTCCTTCCTTCTTGTATTATCTGTTTTAGTGCTTGTTGGAGGATCATTATTAATGTAAAAATCAAGTATTTCTTTATTGTCATGACCTTTCCTCCTTTTCAAAAATATGCTGAGCCAGAATTATATTGTATTAGCGTTTTCAAATATATCGGCCACAGGCCTTCATCAGTGAAATATCCAAAAGTTCAATCCTTTTGGATATTTCACTGATGAAGGCCTGTGGCCGATATATTTGAAAACGCTAAAACAATATAATTCTGGCTCAGCATATTTTTGAAAAGGAGGAAAGGTCATGACAAAAAAGAAATTCTTCTTGTATTATGTTGATATTTTCCCAAATTTTCTCCTCCTGCGCGTGTGTTGAAAAGTAAAACTTTGATCGCAGCGACTTGTTCAATCCAAACCACTCAACCTTTCCTCTTTTGATCTGTAAACACTTGACCGTGTTGTTGAACACTCGTGTAATCCAAGTCGAGCACGGCCTCTCGGAGTTTTCGTTCCCTCACTCACTGCCCGTATCCGCCGTCTCACACGCCAACATCAAAGCCGCTTCTGGGTGGTCTGCACCACTCAGGCCCTCTAAAGCCCGCCTCACACGGCTCCGCCGCCGCGCTGCCAGATCTGTGGGTGGTCTCCTTATCGATCTGGCAACACGACCATCGATTTGCATGTCACCCGCCCCTGCTAATGGCTGTTGCTGAGTATGACGGTCCGGCGGCGTCGCTAAAATATACCGTCTGCGCAGTGGTCGTATTTTCCCCGTTACTGGTTTAATATGACAGCACAAAGGAAACGGACGAGGCCGTTGGTTGATAACGACCGACAATCGGCCGTCTCAAGTAGCGATTCCCGTAGCAGGAATAAATGCTCGGCAAATTGCCTCGCGGCACGAATGGCCGCCAGGCTCGTTATGCGGGGCGATTAGTGTTCTAATGAGCCGCTAGGCGCGCTCGCTAGTGATCATGGGGCAATACGGACTTCATTGTGGCCCATAGACTATGCACGTCACACGATATTGTTAATATTGTATGACCCGCCATTTCTGTGGCCAAGTGGCCGTTCCGAGAAAATACGACCGTTGCGGCGCAAGTGCGGCATTTGTGTGGAGTGACGCTGGACGGGCGTGGGTTATAGTTGCGTTCATACCGTGTTACGGCCACTTTACCTTCGCCACACCGGCAGTTAACCAGCGGTTTACCGGCGCAGCACTACCACTTGTTCCGCGCACCGAGTCACGGTGCTGCCAGGAACAGAGGCCGTTTCACCTCGGCCGTTCTCGCTCGATAAAGGCCATGATTGCCGGTTTCCATTGTTGCTTAATTAATAAATTGTCCGGTTGCGAAAGCGGCGATGATAAATTATCACACGGTGGTGATAAATTATCCTGCGGCGGCGGCGGCGGATGGTCGGAGGGTCATTACGGGCCTGTGATGGTATCGCCGCTGAGCGGGACTGTAAATCAGCTCAGCGCCGCCCCGCAGCACCCTGCTGGCCCGCCCACCGCCGCTGGAGCTGCGGAGAGGGTCGGTCAGCGCTGGAGCTGGGGAGAGGGTCAGCGGCGCGGGGCTGGAACGAACAAGCGAGGGACGGGCCGCGGAGAGGCCGGACGGCTAGGATCGAGTGGTCGAGTGCGGGGCGAGTCTGATAGAAGGGGTGGGCTGATGAGATGAGGGAGGGCAGTGGTCGATGTCTTGGTCGAAAGGCGGGCTAGGAAGGATGGGCCTGGGCGTGGGTAAGACGTAGTCAAAGGTAGGGTCGGGAGGCGTGCCAGGAAAGCTGAGCTAAAGTCAGCAGGCGGCCTGAGATGTGGCTGGTAGGGGCCCATACGTTCTGGTCACGACCGTTCTCACGCGCTTTGCTGAACCTGTGCCGTGAGCTTGTTTGCGCAGGTGGCTTACGCAGCTGTATGTAGCTAAGCAAGCCAGTGACTCACGCTATGAAAAGGCTCTGGACAGTGGAAACAGTTGCCGTGCGCCTGTCGTACAGAGAACTGCACTTACTGCCAACGTGTTTACTCTTACCACAAGCGCGTTTAATTAGGAGGAAAATGCACACAGCGGTTAGATTGAACAAGTGTGGTTGTGTGCATTTTTCTTGGCAACCGTATGCCGAGCATTTGAGGCTGCTTCCTGATTGCGGTTTCAGCAAACCATACATTCCCATTGAATACTACGTACTTCTGTCAAGTACAGAAAATGCATTGTAAACAATTGTTGGAAACGCGTTTCCATTGTAAGACCCCAGCTGTTTGAACATTCTAACATATAATGCATAAGACGCACAGTTACCTATCAGAGAGCGTCAGTTACCCAGAAGAGGTGCTGGTTATTCCCAGGTCGTTGATCGTAGGACCTGACAAAGTCATACCGCCAGCTCTTTCCTTTTTCCTTCATCCTTTCTTGCCCCATCACATCCAACACGTCAGAATCCTTATTGCTGCTTTACCACGAGAAATACGTTGCATTGATAAACTAGCGTTACATATTGTAAGCATGTCCCTTCCACCCACTGATGTGTTCGTTCTTTTTCGGCAGATGGATGCGAAGTCCTCGCCGCTGGCGATGCTGCAGCGGACCTGCTCTCAGATCGGTGCCGACACCACCGCCACCAAACCGCTCATCACCGCCGAAAAGAAACGTGACGACAAGAAGGAGGCCTCCTCCTCTCCGGCGGCCGCCGCGCCCGCGGTGGCGCCCGCCGCCGCCACCACCGCGCCGGCAGAGAAACCCACCTTCAAGCCGTACGATCTCGATAGGAAGGATCCTCCCGCACCGGCACCTCGTGCGGAGGATCCGCCGAAGGAGAGGAAGAGCCCCGGCAGGTCTCCGGAGAGCAGGAAGACGCCCAAGAGCGACTCCTCGACGGCGTCCGGGTCGGGCACGAGCCCCATCACCCGGCCCGGCGCCGAGGTGCTGGCGGGCGTCGGATCCAAGGACCTGGCCGGTCTGGGGCTGCACAAGCCGGGCGCGCTGCCGATGCCGCTGCCGCCGTACCTGCCGGGCGCGGACGCGGCCTCGGCGGCCCTGCGGCCGACGCTGCCTGGACTGCCGGGACTGTACTCTCAGTCGGGTCTGTCGGCGGCCTCGTACCTCGGTCTCCCTCCTCACCGGCCCGGAGAGAAGTGTGCGAGCCCGTACTGTCCGTGCGCCTACAGCAGCTCGGCGCACGGCTACGGCGCGCCCTGTCCGGCCGGCTGCACCCAGTGCGAGCACGCCAAGTCGCTGAGCTCCGCTCTGCACGGCTCGCCGTACCTGGGTCTGGGTCTGAACCCGTTCTATCCGCCGACCAGCCTGGGGTTGGGTCTGCCCACCGCGCCAGGCGCCGCCTCCGCCGGAGCTCAGCCCATCGTCTGTAGCTGGATGGCCGAGGGACGCTACTGTGGCAAACGCTTCGCCAGCACAGAGGAGCTCATGCAGCACCTGCGCACCCACACGAACCTCTCCGCCAGTGACTCGGCGCTGTCGCTGCTGCACCCGGCCTACCAGGCGTCGCTGCTGGGCGCGCACCGCTCGCCGTTCGCCGTACCTCCTTCCTCGCTGTCGCCACTATCGGCGGCGAGGTACCACCCGTACCCGAAGCCGCCCTCGTCGCTCGGCCTGGGCGCCCCGCACCCGAGTCTGGCCGCGTACGCCGCTTACTCGCCCTACGGAGCCCTGTATGCCCGGCCACCCACGATGCCCTGAAGGATGTCGCCAAGGACATCCCCCAGGCGCCTTGCACGTTCGCCGTGAGCATTGGCGGCCTCAGAGGAGGGGGCTCTGAAGACGCGAACCAGCGCGGCGCCTGGGACATCACTCGGGGTTCACATGCTCGAAGTAGTGCCTGTGGCTCTTGTGGAGCTAGCTCGTTGGTGTTCACGTGATGGAAAGTTTGGGGAGCTCTAAAGTCGCCCCAAACGTGGTCTCGTTCTCATCTGGTTCAGCTGGCGAATAAGTGCGGGTCCAAGCGCGGTGAATCGTGCTTGGTACCGCGGGAGCCCTGACGATTGTGTCCTCTGCTCAGTGGCAACTGTGCAAGGCGTTTGGGGGAGGGGATCAGAGGGGGAGCCCCTTTCGGGCCCGCTGTGACACCCGTCACCGACGGTAAAATGTCAGTCAGATTGTGATATGCCCGTTTTCATTGTGATACTGATGTGTTTGCTAGTGCTAAGAGTGTGTCATTATCGTTACCATTGTGCCGGGTTGTACTCGTGTCTATCTTGACCTGACTTTGACGCCGGCTCTGGCGGGTGCGAACGCTGCGATTTCGTTGGAGCGCTCACGATGTATTCAGACATTGTTACGTGTTCTCTTGAGTTTATTGTCGCGTGCTGATGTGTGCTGGGCTGCCGCATGCCTTCCGACCGACCCAGTTCTGCGCTCTCGAGTCGCTCGTGCGCGGCTCGACGCGGGCGCCTGGTGCAACTGTAAATATCACCCTAACTTATTGCTGCTGAATAAATCAAATCGTGAAAATTGAACTGTCGTGATATACGGCCTGGGCAGCGGTGAAATGGCAGCCTTTACGGGCCGTTGGAGCGTTCGAAGAGGCTCGTAAGTTAAATCGTCGACAGGGGCGGATCCAGGCGGGCGCCAAGGGAGTGATTCGCCTCATCAATCACACGCTCTTAATTTAACGAGCACGCCAGGGGACGTGAGCTGTCGGCGTTAGCATCAGCTGTCGGCTGTTTGTTATTTTCGCCACGTGATGAACGTTCCACGGCGCCTCTGCGAAGCCGGGCGCGGCAAGGGTCAAAATGACGCTGATATACGACGAGGAATCGACCGTGACGACGTCGTTTGCCGCTGGGGCGTCGCTCGGTAGCGTCTGCCGCGAAATATGGCGGCCATATCTCGTGTGTCAGGACTCGGCGCTCGGACCGAGGCGGCTCGGGACAGTGGCTGGACGTGCGGAACGTCAAGAGCTCGCTCCAGGAGGCGGGTGTCAGAGGCGAGGCGGGGAGGGTCACGGGTCACGGCGTTACTCGCCGGTCTCGGGTGTTAGGTTGATGTGGCGTGTCAGCGCTGTATCCGGTGGTGGTGACGAATGGGAGCGGAGCACGCGATCCAGCCGGGAGTTCGCCGGCCCGTGGACCAGTCTGAGGTGGACTGGCACCGGTGGAGGTGGGACGGTGGCTAAATTTGATAATTTTTTTTAGGCTTCCTTTCTTTATTTAGCTCTTGTGGCGGCCGCCTGTAAGCAGGAATAACCTTTCTTTAATATTTCCGGAAGGAAGATGGTATGAACCTTTTTGACTGGTCTACTGTTGAACGCTATGTACGGTTCGCTTGAAGCTTTGTCAGGGATCCACTCAGTCGCTAAATTTAGGGTAGTTGTGCAGGTGCTGAAGCAAAATGTCTCTGCAGGCCGACGATAGCATTTCTGAAAAGATAACTAAAACAACATGTTTAAGATATGACAGAAGTACCTACAGAAGTAAAAGGCGAAAGCTACTGCGTTGAACTGGACTCTCATTGCAGTAGCGGCGGAACACCTTCAATAAAGGGGGGGGGGCACTGCCGACTTTTGGTTCCATTCTTTCCATGCAACGCCCATAGGGCTAATGTTAAAATACCAAGATCAAAGGGGGGCACGGTGCCCTCCCTGTTCCGCCGCCTATGTCTCATTGCTCAGTTCCTAATTTTACATGATTTTCCGATCAGCAGCGTGGTTCATCAGAACACAGCCGGCCAGGGTCCAGTCGCTATTCATAGATCACTTGCTATGCGCATGATATTATGCTTATTATTTTCTGAGATGGCTTTGTGAATGAAACATGACAGCCGACCCCTGCTCATGCATCAGCGCGGGATGCGCTCACAACGTAAAGATGACAGGCGAAACTCAGCTGCAATAAATCATGCATGTTCGATGTGTATCTTGCGGTCCCGCGAACCGTTCACCTATAAAAGTGATGGCACCGAAGGGCCATGAATCGTATCGGATTGACGTAGCCGATTGACATGATGGGTCAGCCATGAGACCGTCTTCTGCTTGCTTATAGGACGGTTTCTGCTTTGTGTGTGTGCACGTGGTGAATGTCTTACAACTCTCTCACTGGCACAACTGAAAGAAAGCTCAGACTTAAAAGGAAACGTAAATGCAGTAGTTTTTACAATTGCAATGATGCTCAGCCATTTTTCCTTGTTTGGTGTTTCGGTAAAATCACTTAGTCGACGTTTCTTTTTGAGATGGGAATTGACGAGAAATGCCCAAATGTGCATGTGAATGTGGATGTAGCGTTAAATGTTAAGGACCGGTGGATTTCGGGCATTCAAAACCACGGCTCCATTACTCACAATCATCATCAAAGTTGGACGTTTATTTCATGAAATTCAATAAACTCTCTGTTTTATTAATCCGTAATGTCGCTATGCTACGATGAGTGCTTTGATATGGGTGCCATTACGTCCGTTAGTAAGATATGTGTGTCAAAACATCCATCAACATGCAATACAATCCCATTAATGTCCTATCCGCTATACCATAAGTCTCGCTTAAATTGGCAACCACACAGCAGTTTTATGTGGTAAACTGCCTAATAAATTAGCCAGACAACGCAATATACGGTATGCTATAAGTCAAGTGTTATTTAGCGGCTTTTTCGCTGACATATTGCCGAGGAACATTAGAAAAGAGAAAACCTAACTATTTGAACTAAAACCATGGAGCTCCTCATTGTATCAACGCGACAAACCGAGCCTACACAGGCGCTGAGTCGTAGTGGCCTTTTAATGCGACAAATTACGACCTCCTTTGATAAAAATGACGGCTTGAGTCGGGCGAAAAGAGGCCGCCTCGACATGGCTGCGGGCGGGCCAACATTTCATGCGGGGCCCGTCGGCCCGGGCCGGGTCGGGTCGGACCGAGCCGGGCCGGACCGGAGAGGGTCGTGTCTCAGCACAAACGCCGCCCAAGGACAACTGCAGGGAATTTATAGGGCCGTTACAAATGAGCGGTGAACGCCGGCCGACAGGGCGGCTCACTTTATGTGCGGCCAGAGCTGCCATATCTCAGCGCGAGTGGTAAGGGCTGCCATATCTCAGCGGGAGTGCTGAGTATCAGCTCTATAAAAGGCGAGTTTGGAGATATATCGGCCAGTAAAGACGAGTTAGCGCTGACAGTAAAGATGCTCCAACAAACGCCGCTGCCGACGGCGACGGAAACGGCGCGATTTCGGCGCACCAGAGACGATTTTCGACGAGTGCCTGGCGCGCCGTGGAGCGCAAAGGTCATACGAGAGACTTTAGTATTGGAAAACTGGGCTTGACGACGGTTAGCATATGTCCATAGGGGATATTGTGGGATAAATGTCCATGGATCTGTGGATTTGTATTTTAAAACATTACATAAATTTATGTAATAGCTATGCAGGGGGAAGCAATGGGAGAAAAATCGGAGATTCATTCTAGATTTAGGCACCGTTGGGTATAAAAAGTACATGATAATTTACTTTGCAAAAGCAATATTATATGAAGGACTTGTGCACACCTAATGTATTCTTCAGTGTAGTTTCTGTGAGGAATTGTACTGCGATGTTAGTTAAAGGGTAGCTTGGACAATGCACACTGTACGGCAATAACAAAAAGCCTGCACCGTTATGCACTGTCTCTGTAATTGCCACCCGACAACTGCATATTCTCATTTCTCAAAATCCCCAGCTGAAACGTTTATTTATAATGAAATTAACCCGGCTAGTGTGGCAATTTATCACAATTTTCCGCGGCGGTCACCACTAGTCAGTTGTCACGAGACTGTCCATATATTTACGGCCGGTGTCGGCTGATGAGCACTTCTGACGACCACAAAATCACCGAGGGCGCATGCGCACACCGCCCGGCGGCCCCTCTATTGCGGGGTGCACCGGGCGGCGACTCTGATTAGGGCCGAAAATTGCCGGCTTTCAGTCATTACAGAATGACAGAACGGACTCCTAATTGGGTGTTTTGGCGCCCGGTGACGCTCTGTGGCCGGCTCGGTGGAAGACCGATGTCTGAAGGAGTGGTGTGGCCTGTCACGGACGGCGGCGCCAAACACAACCCAGTGAGTGGGGAAGAAATGGCAAAACAGGTGTAAGGTACCATACTTCTCGCGTGTTATGTTCTTTTCGTTCAGTATTTTTTCTTGCAACTTTTTATCTTGCCTTACAGTTTCCCTTGAAATTCAAATATCACGAAACAGTAAGTTTCAATTTAGATGGTGCATGGGCAATTAGCTTCGCAGTTGACAAATGCCTCTGAATAACGGTAAGATATGATGCTCTAATCTAACCATCACTCCTGCTTTTTTTACATCAGATCATCCGATCATTGAGATTGATATGGATATACGGGGGCGTGAGGCTGTCACCAAACATCAACACACGCTGAAAGCACACCTCCAAAAGCTGTTACCAGACACCAGCTCTGACTCCCAAAATGGTCTCGTCATTTGCTACAACGCTTTGGCGAACCACGTCTTCCACATGGCCGTCATCACATTCATGCATCAAAACAGGCGCTGCATGGCTTCATCTAAGCACAAGCCATCCTTCTTGGTGGCTATCACCGTCAGGTAGTCCTTCATCCCGTCAGATTGTGATATTAGCATCCCGTCTCGATCATACATCCTGGCCAGTGTCTGATGTTATCCCCCGTGTGCCGATGGGATCATTCGTTACGGTCGTCCCCGTCGTCCGTCTTGACCGTGTCGTCGGCCCGGTGGAGGGATTTCCGCGGTCACGGGGCACGGCGAGTCGTCTGTCGACGCCAGAGAGGTTAATCCGCAGATTTCGGCCGTTAATTCGTCACACGGCTCCACTGTGCGTCGTAGGTGTCGTGCCGGTGATGCACAGTGCAGTGATACATTAGAGGATCTGGGTTCAGGGGTTCGGGGAGTATAGGGGCGAGCATGACGTGAAAATGGCGTCTGATTCATCAGACTAACGGTTGTTCCAAGCTAGGAGGCCAGGTAATGGAAACATTTACCATCAGAGGCGGTTTTAGAGGATAGCTTTACTTTATAGGGAAATGTGCTTGATAGACGACACTGTTCGCATTTTGCCGGCTGCTCGCGTTTCGACAGCTACCTTGAATGCCAAGCTTTTGACAGGTACGCTTTTTTGACGTTATACAGGGTGGGGCAGAAAGATTTATCTGTTTGTTTTCAGTCCATAACTAAAAAAGTTATGAACGGATTTTGATAAAATTTTGCATGGAGTTTCACTGACTGATGCATCAACATTAAGATCGTTTTTACATTTTGTAATGATTGTTGGTGAGCTATGGCGAAGATGACTAAGTGAGCCCAAATTGCGGCTCTGAAGTAGGCTGGCCACAACTCCCGAAGCGTTGCCAAACAGCTCGGTGTTGCCGTAAAAACTGCTTGCAGTGACTAAATGCTTGCAGTGCTTGCAGTGTAATTAAATGACTTTAAAAGACAGTGTTAGTGTGGACGAAGTCCATGCCAGGCAGAACAAGGGATTTCCGCTTCAAAAAGCTGGTTGATATCTTGCACAAGAAAGGGTTTCAAGTCCTAGGCGAAGCATGCGCAAACTGCCAAGGGGCCTCGGTGTTTCGACCAGAACCGCCAGGAGAATCATAAACGACGGCTTAAGGGGCCCTGACACTTGCACGATTTTGTGGCACGCATTGGCACGAATCGCATCGTGCCCGTGTGCATACTAGTCGCAAACTGACGTGAAGTGTGCGTTAGCTCGTCGTGACTTCGTGCCATGTCGGGGCGAGAACTTTGAAATGTTCAAAGTTTTGGTCACGACAAAATATCGCGACAGGATCGTGAACTATGCGCAAACTGTTCGTGAACTCGTCGTGAACTCATCGGGACGGTGCGGAAAGTGCGTAAACTATGCGCAAACTATGTATGCGAAAAGTATTCGTGAACTCGTCGTACCAGCCCGTGCCAATGTGTGGATCTCGGCTTGCTTCGCAGCGCGAAATTTCGGATTGTTGGGTGTTTTTCCCTAGTCGATTGGACGCTGAGGTGGGAAGTTATGACCGAAAATGTATTTAACGGGTCATTTCAGATCAAAGAGGTCAAGCTAGGTCACACGGGCTCAGGTTAGGTCACAGAGGTCAAATTAGATCACACGGTATCAGGTTAGGTCACAGAGGTCACCATGAGGTCACGATAGGTCACGCCAGGTCACAGAGGTCAGCCAAGGTCACGATAGGTCAGTCCAGGTCAAACTGGTCACATTGTCCTGACCGTAGTCAGGACATTTGTGTCACTGGAGCTCACGATGGGTCAGGCCAGGACACGGAGAAATTGGTAAATGGGAGGTCCCATTTATATACATGGCATGCCCAAGTCGGCACAAATTGCGCAAACTTGTCGTGCCAATGCGGCAAGTGCGTAAACTATGCGCAAACTATGCGGAAAGTATGCGTGAACTCGTCGTACCAGTCCATGTCAATGTGGACACTGATGGTCACGCATTCGTGAATTATTCGTGAAATCGTCGTGAACTGGTCGTGCACTAGTCGTGAACAGTGCGGGAGCCATCCCAGTTCGTGCACGAAAATGGCACGGCTTGTCACGACAAAATCGTGACCAAAAGTCGCGCAAGTGTCAGGGCACCTTTAGGCTTCAGGTCATACATGATGAAACGTCGGCACTTAATTTTGGCGGCATCCAGGGAAAAGCGGCTACACAGGACACCAAAGACATTGGAGGAGATCAGGAGCGCCGGTAACAAGGCATTCTTCTGGTCCAATAACAACTTTTCCATGCCTGAACCCCAAAGACACTCCCAAAGCGTCAGAATTTTGGCAGATGGTCCATCCAGCATTGATCCTGCTATTCACACCATTTTTTGTCGCCAGAAACCTGCTGGTGTCATGGTTTGGGCTGCCGTCGCATCCGACGGCTCAAAATGAACCTTGGTCTTCATCAAGGAGGCTGTGAAAGGGAATTCACAGGTTAAAGTCCATCTGCTGGAGGAACATGTTTTGCCTGGGGTCACTCAGTCATTCTGAGACGAATACGGCTTCGTCCAGGACGGTGCGCCGCCGCAAACGGCCAACATCGCTCAACCGTGGTGGAAGACCCACATGCCTGGGTTCTGGGACAAAAACATTCGGCCATCATCAAGTCCAAACCTGAGCCCGATGGATTTCGCAATCTGGACCATCTTAGAGAAGAGGGTGTGTGCAGCGTCACACAGCAGAATCGCCGCCCCGAAGCTGGCCCTCGCGACGGCACCGTCGAATCTTGGCGGGGACACCGTGCGGCGCTCGTGCCCCTCCGCAGAGGAACGTTTCGAGGCATTGGTGAAGGACAAAGGTGACCATATTGAGTCACAATGCCGTCGCTGAGATGTGTACATGTTACTGCATATATGTGCCAGAAATCAATTCGATATCTTTGTTCGAGGCCGAAATATTTAAGAAAATCAAGATGTAAATCTTTCTGCCCCACCCTGTAGGTACTTAGCACTAAAATTGCCCTTTTTGTGTTGCCTTTGCTATAGACACAGGCTCCTAATACTAACTTTTGTCTTCTGAGACAAGTTATTTTCTTGCAATACTGCTATGCTTTTGTTTATTCAAAACAAAACCCTCGAAGCATCCCAGTGATGGACGCGATTTGTGTCTCACCATTTTCTCTCGCCGCCATGGATAGACAATTCCAAGCACTCACAATTCTCCATGTATCACAGGTGCACGTGCACAACTCCTCTACTGGTCCGCCGTATTCGGGACTCTATTCAGTGGCCCACGTGCCCAGATGTCGGCGGCTCCCCCGACCGGGAGGCAGTCTCGCTGAGACGGCTTTACGGCGTGATCGGCCGATATGCGCCGACAGACTGACTGACAGACTGACAGAATGACTGACAGACTGACAGGCGGCCGCGATAGGCGGCGGCGGCGGCGGCGAGCCGCGCCCGTAATGGTATGTTTTTGGTATAATCTGCCAGGGGCCGGTCGTTTTTACTGACGGTCTCGCCATGTGATGTGAAAGAGTTGGCACCTGGGTGGCGAGGATTTGTGACGCAGATTGCAGCACAGCTTGCAGCTTATGCTCATCGAATTTCTGATTAGTTCAATCATTTGGACACTTCGAGTGCCTATAATATAAATAAACAAAGAAATGTAAAGTTACTGTTTATGATAAGTACTTGCTTTATTCTTCATATCCGATGCAAATTTATGCTACTTTTGTCGTTTATCAAAGCTATCACAATTGATTCAATGCCTTCTTAACCTGAACTATTTTGTCAAAAATGTCAAAATGCATGCAATGCAAAACAAATTGTCAAAAATGCATCTAAGGTATGTAAGGGAAGGACAAGCAGGATGTTTATATGGAGCAACAAGCTTTCTTTAGTTTATTTCCAAGTAAATAGATGTCCTCATTTTCATTGCTCTCGTGGCAAGATCATATAACATTTTAGCTCTGGATTACATGCCTA
This sequence comes from Amphibalanus amphitrite, assembly GCF_019059575.1. Taxonomy (NCBI): domain Eukaryota; kingdom Metazoa; phylum Arthropoda; class Thecostraca; order Balanomorpha; family Balanidae; genus Amphibalanus; species Amphibalanus amphitrite. The sequence goes on from NW_024882095.1 coordinate 380,214, forward strand.
TTGCATGTCCGGGTAAACCTGAACTCTAGACATGGCCAATTGCACTCTAATGACAGTACTTGAGTGTATTCATTCACACGTGTGACATTCTATTCGTCACAAACCGTACCTGACCTATAATTTCAACATTTTAACCACGTCACGTACCGTTATAAACTGCCCCACGAGCAGCTCTCCGTTAATGGCCTGCCACGTTTAAAGGTGGTTTAATTAATGCCCCGGTGATGAGCTGGTGGATTCTAAGCAGCTCACAAGGTGAGCGTTTTCGCACGCTTTCTTGCGCTGGCTGTCTTATTTGCATATCTATGATGTTTTAACGTTTCGTTGTGCCGCAAGGCATGACCAAAAAATTATTATTGCACGTCTCATGGCTTGCATGACTGTGGGAAATTATTTATCCAGCGACATGACAAAGTGGCATTAACCATTATTCGCAGTGTTCTAGCCACCGTTTGTTTAGTAACATAAAATCTATCACCTGTCACGCAAATGCTGGTTGATTGCTGTGTTAGGATTAATAACTCCGGCTAACGCTGTCGGTCTGCACGTATAACCTATATGCATGGTCCAAAGGCTACGTGCTGAGCATTAGTTATTCTGTCGTCTAATTAAGGTCCCTGTGTTGAGCAGATAATTGAATATGCTTATTGACGACTAATTGATATCTTCTAACAAGGCTATTATTCGTAGGGTTTGTGTTAAAAACGTCAAGTGCGAGACACGGAAATGTGATTAAAATCATTTTTGAACTCCTCAGCTCTGTTCATGTACCTACCTAAATATCTGTTTTGTTAGTTTTTTTCCGAAAGGTATGTGGTTAAACAAAATTTTGAACAAACTTCAGAGCCAGCCTTATTCTATTTACGCAAAGTTTTTACTTTGTCTATTCATTATTTTCTTGTTTTTCAATGTTATGTCTCCGGCCTACCCGTTGCACCTTGGTACACCGGTACTTTCGGAGTTTGTATGCCGGGCAAATCTTCGGCAGCTCTTGTCAGCTTCATCCCGTTTCAAGACAAAAGTTAAAGGACTGGGTAAAAGAACGCTCCGACTTCAGAAAGCGTTCGATCCAGTTTCATGTGCCAGCCCAACCTCCCAAATTGTCAGCACCTAACCAGTCAGCCTCCGTATGCACCCGTGCACGACGTCCCTTCACCGCGCCACTCCTCGCCACTCGGCGCCGCCGCTCGCCGCACTTCGACATCTCATTTGTGGCGCGCCTCATAAAGCCGCGCCGTAACCGCCGCATAAATCGAGCGCGCCATTTACGCCGCCGATTTATGTGGCGCATTCGTCGCCATTAGCGGGGTGCACTAACGGCGCAAATGTGCGGTAAATTTGCCGCCGCGCCGCCGGGCCGCCGGGCGGGCTGACAGGCCGACGGGCCGGCAGTGGCGCGCTCAGGGAGCTGTGGAGGGGAGAGAGACAGGGGGTCTGTGTAAAGAGGAGAGACAGGGCTAAAGGCTGAAACAGACTTTTTCCGCGTTTAGGTAGGGGAGAGTGGGGCAATGGCGGACGGTGGGTAATGCCGGCCACCCATCTCTAGTGAGTACTTTGTCCATCACTAATCAGCTGATGTTGTTTACATTTCAGTTGAGCGCCATTCTAGCACGTGGTGCAAGTTTGTCACGGTAGCTCCATTATTTTCATTTTTATAGCGTTAAATGTGTTTTTCGTATCTGATTTTTAATTTTTGTTGCATCTATTTGCTGACTGTGAAATGTGTTAACGCATATTCGGAAGTGCTGCTTTGCAATGACCTCCAATTAAGCCTTTCTTAGGCGACTGCTGGATGTGAGGCGTTTGCGGCGCAATGCCTTTGACTGCTGCCTGCTTTCTTAAAATAAAGCTGACCTCGGGGTAATACCGGACACGTGTCCGGAATGACTCCACGCGGTTTTGTTTGCGACTTCTGTCGTGAAAGCTCAACTTTTCGGGTTGCTGTGTTTACGGCTGTGTTAGTTTGCTTGCTGTGTTTACGGTTGTGTTAGTTTGCTGTTCTGTTGGCGCCGCGCTGTTGTGTTGCAGCGAGTGCAGTGTTGTGTTGCAGTGCAGTGTACTGTTAACTGCTGAATACAGTTGTCGTTTCTTAATTCTCACTTAAATTTCCATCGAAAGAACGGTTTAAGGATGAATACTAGTGACGATATTTCGACTTTTGTGCTATTGCACTTAGTGGCCGGCATTACCCCTCGCTTTTTTGCACCTCCATTTTTCACCACATTTTCGCGTAGGCTCTGAATCTGTCATCAGTGATCTGAGATACTAAAACTGGGTGCTATCTGAAAGCCTATTCCTTTGGCTGCAACCACAGTCAAAATCACCATAAAATAGCTTCAAATAGCTAAGCTATTGAGCAAAATGCTTATGGTGTCGCCATTGCCCCACTCTCCCCTAATCGCATGCGAAAGCCTATTCAAATACATTATAATTCTTCCCGCATCAATCGCATGCGGGAGCCACGTGCGATTGATGCGAGCGTGCTTCCATGTATTTGAGTAGGCTCTCGCATGCGATTTCCTGACTGCGCAAAGGTTCTGTTTCAAGCTCGAAGAGGAGAGACAGGGACAAGAGTCTGTGTAAGGGAGAGAGAGAGAGAGAGAGAGGGAGAGAGAGAGAGAGAGAGAGAGAGAGAGAGAGAGAGAGAGAGAGAGAGAGAGAGAGAGAGAGAGAGAGAGAGAGAGAGAGAGAGAGAGAGAGAGAGAGAGAGAGAGAGAGAGAGAGAGAGAGAGAGAGAGAGAGAGAGAGAGAGAGAGGAGAGAGGCAGGGCTCAGGGTCCGTGTAAAGGGACGGAAGACAGGATGCAGGGACTGGAGGAAAAGTGTAAGGTGTCCGTGTGTATATATGCACTCGTATAGCTGGTTACGAGGTAGAGTTTGTATTGCAGAGTCAATGTGAAGGTGAAGAGGTTTGTGGCAAGGAGTTATTTTTTGGGGGAGGGGAGGGACGTAGTTGGTGCAAGGAGTGATCCGAAAGGGAAGAGGAGACAAAATTTACAGATAGACTTCGGACGTATCACGCTGATATTGCATCATGCAAAAAAATCAACAAAATATACCAATGACAATTGGTACTGCTGTTACCAAAGCCTTAATCCAACTGATCAGAGGATGGAAAAGACTAACTTATCCGCTATTTTATCCGAAAAGAATGGATATCCAAATGTTATCGAATGTGACAGAACACCAAGGGTCACATTTGCTAGATTGGTCACACTACAAGTCTAAGAACACCTGTCTAAGACACCTGCTTCCCTACCTGAGCGCATTGAACATCGTGATCAACTTTATTGCTTGGTTTTGCAATAAATTTTACAGACAACTCTCATGCTCACTCTATGTAATGTTGGCTGGTGTTAAGTCGTTGAGGATCGAGAAATTAATAACACAGTAATTTAAGCGCGATTTGGAGGCACCATTCTCAAATGAATGCCATAAATTAATGAAGCCAAATGCAAATGCACCTGTGGCTGCGAAGTAAATTGTACCTTAGCTTGTAGCAGCCGATTAACATGGTAATTTCGCGGTCGTTATTGTTTCGCAAGATCGCTTGTTGAGTGCTTTTCCGTCGAAATGAGGTCATAAATTAATACATTTTTACCTGTTATCTCTTCGTGCGGACTGCCATCATTTATGGCGAGCAGTTCTTATTAAATGGAATGGCTCAGCCAAAACTTCCAGCAGGCATCACTCTAGCTTTCTTTTGAGATCATTGCAGCCCTCGCTTTGCACGGAGGTGATTTTGTTGATGTCCGCACGTCCAACGGTGCCACGCCTGCCACTGCCAGAGATGAAGCACCTTCGTTCCCAATTGTCTGCCAACAAATGCAACGGGCACGCGTCGAGGGGCGCCCAAACTGCACGCCAAAGTGAATTACCCACCCATCGTACTGCAACGGTGCAACAAAGGGACCCTGAATGGCCCGTCCACCCATTGCCACAGAGGTGATTGGGAAAGAGATGAAGATATATTACCCCCCGGCGTGCCTCACTGAAGACACGCTATTCAACGGCGGGGAATTCATGAGCCCCAATATGGCAGCACTCAACTGGAAACGATGGCACAATGAAGTGCGATTTATATCTTGTGCGGGTTCGATAGTGGCGTGAAATGTGTCGTGTGGGTTACACCATATTAAAGTGCGCTACTAGATTGTTGTTATGAAAATGGGTAGATAAACTCTGGTCACGCGGTTTTAACTCGTTGGGTAAGCTACGTTTGGATGTTTCAGGTTTATGCTGCAAAGAGAAGGAAGCTTGTGGAATAAGGCTTGCAACGTGCAGAAAAGCTCCTGCTTGGCACCAGGGTTCCTGTCTCAAAGCGTTACCCTCTTTCGCTTTGGCTCTGTCACAGCTGAAATGAATTAAACCAACTGACGCTGTCCTATGAATTCATCCGGGCTGTTCAGGTGCTGTTTCGGCTCGCACGGTTGACAATGGGAACACCTTGAGGACACCTCCAGGCGTCTGTCGGGCTCTATTACACGTCAACGGGGCGACAACGGCGCATGTAAGCGCGCCATTACTGCCGCCATCTGGTCGCAGCTATCATCACTCGTCTACTGACTACGTCATAAACTCTGCCTGCCGCCCGGCGCCGGCCGCACGGCAGCATGGCGGCGCCCATTAGCGCCACGGGGGCCGCCATGTTGGTGCCAGCCGCCCGGCGTGTAACTCGCCGCGCCAGACGTTAATTGCCGCGGCATTCCCGAGCGCGGAATTTAGCACCCACTTGGAGCGCCATCCGCCGCACGCGCGCCACACCACGCCGCCGCCGCGCCACGCTGCCGCCACCACGCCACGGCGCGGCGCGAACGCCGACGGCGCGCCAAGTTCGCCTCGCCCGCGCCAGCCCGGCCGCTGATAACCGTCGGTGGAAATTTATGGCGGTGAAATGCAACAAATAAATTAGAGCGAATGGTGTGCCGAGAGCGGGACGGCGCGCCATCGGTCACGGGTGCGCTGTTTTCGCCGCTGTCCAGCTGATTGATGGGGGTAACTTGCTGCGAGAGGGATAAATCTGTTAGGGGCGCGCCATTGGGAGGGGGGGGGGGTATCACGGGAGCCAGATGGGTGCCAGAGGTGGGAGGGGGGATGGGGGGGGGGTAGAGGTAGCGGAGGTGAATGGGATAGGGAATGACGCCTACGAGTGGGTCAGATAAAATGGGCTTACAGAGAGAGAAAAAAAAAACAGAAGGTACCCCCCCCCCCCAAAAAAAAGGAAGAAGAAAAAATGCTTACAATGAATGTGGAGTTTGGAGCTCTCTTAGATTTAACTGATCAGAGGCCAGTTTTACCAACAGAAAAATAGCAGCCCGGCGCAATTTTTCTGTCAAAAACCAGCCGACGAGTTTCACCAACCAGGCGAAAAAATATCCGCCGGCGTGAAAAAATATCAGCCAGAAAAATAGCCAACGAGTTTCACCAACGGCAAATGCGGCATTAATGGAGTGTTTATCTGCGCCATCATATGTAGAAAAACAGCCCAAAAAAATAGACAGGCGACCTCGTCTATTTTTTTGATGTCGTGTGGGGATAATTGGCCTCATTTGTTACTAATTATCGTGATTTGCGCTTCTCAGTTGATATAATAATTTAGTATCATTCATGGCCAATTTGTAAAGCATCTGGGCTTCAAGATTAGAAGAGGAATACTGATGATATTGCGTAAAGAAAGAGCCTTTGTCACCAGGCAGGACCAAAAGGAACCAACAAGACGGGTGTTTGGTGTTGTGGTGTTAGTTTTTTCGTTTTATATTATCTTTTTGCTACCAGCACCCAACAGCAAGATGATAGCGCATTAACTAGTGGTCAGCTTACAAGTTCATTCCTCGCACGGAAGTGGAAAATAATGATGGAAGGTCATTTTCGAAAATCGAAGGTGATTGAAGAAATGCTGGAAGGAGAGGCAGAGAGGGTAGGCTCATTGGACTCAAGATTTTAAATAAATATGTCACTGTTTTCACATATTCATCTACATTTGACATTGCAAGGTGCCAGCTACTGATACCATTACTACTTTTGGGTGGAACTTACTCGAGCTGTGCGGCATGGTGCATTGACATTGCTAAGACCAAAATGGCAAGATTTTCAAGATATAATAATTCAAGATAGTAATTCAAGATAATTCAACTCAAGATAGAATAAATTTAAAAAAGAAATTGAATAGCATGAAAGAAATGTATAAAGGCTTGTTTTTTAAGCAAAACGTGCAAAGTTTGCATGGTTGCGAACCCAAACAAACTTGCTGAATGCTGTCATAAGATTGTGCCACTGAACTCAGCAAGTCATGCTGCCAATATTGAAGGAAAAGAAAATAATAGTAATGTTGTAAAATGTAAATGAATCCATAACTGATGTGTGTGCAGTGTGCACTGTGCTGATATTGAATGCATGTGTATCTTGCATGCATGAGTCATGCAGGGATCATGTTAAAACTGGCTGTAAGTATTATGAGTTAGTTTTGCTAAATTGTGGAGGCACCAGGCAAATTGCGGTCAAAATGTTATTTGTTCACCTCAGCGCTGAAATTTCTGAACACAGAGTTTTCAGATCATGCGCCGAAATGTTCATGCAGCCCGTCCGTTACGCTGGTCATGTTGACAGTGACAAGGATTTTTTCCCAGTCTCATGTTGAAATACAATAATAATTCACTTAGCTTGATTTTAGCTTATGTTTTTCATGCCAGTTCCTAGAATAAGGCAGCCAATATTTTCTGTCATGTGAGAAATAAAATGACAATATGCACAATTGCGGGCTGTGGCATGTTGTGATGTTTTTCCTTGTTTATTGCTGAGGTTTTTCCAGTCTCTGCTGCAAAAACGGTGGTGAATCCACCGTCGTCCGACGGTTTCGATGACGCCAATCATCGGCGAGTGTTGCTGTGATGGCCGACCTGACTGAGCGCACAGCGGCAGCCGCCGTCGCCAATAACGACAGTGAGGACACCTCCGAGTCGGACGGAGACGCCGCCGCGGACGACTTCACCGTGCTGGACGAGGTGGAGCGCTCGAGCCGACAGGCCGTGCACCGCGTGCGCTGCCCGACTGGCTGGCGCACCCGCAGCCGATTGGCGACCGGCGGCCGGCGCCGGCCAATCTGCCGGCGCTCTGCCCCGAGCTGCGCGCCCGGCTGGCCGCCGAGGGCATCGAACAGGTGTTCCTGGTGCAGGTGACAGTGCTGCCCGAGTTGCTGGCGGCCGCAGAGTCGCCGCTGCCACCGGCCGACCTCTGCGTCTCGGCGCCGGCCGGCCGCGGTAAGACGCTGCCGTTCGTGCTGCCGCTGGTGCAGGCGCGGCGCCGCGGTGCGCCGGCCGCCGGGTGCGCGCGCTAGCTGTGCTACCCACACAGGCGCTGCCCGCTCAGGTGCCCGCCGTGTTCCGCCAGTACGACGCCGACACGCCGCTCTGCGTCCGGCTGCTGGGTGGAGACGAAGTGGCACGAGGGGGGGGGGGGGGCACCAACTGGTGGCGGTGGGGCCGCGCGGCCCGGTCTCCCTGGCTGATCGTGGTGAGCACTCCTGGCTGGCTGATGGATCACATACCCAGCGCCGAGGGCTTCTCGCTAGCGCACCTGCGCTACCTGGTGATCGACGAAGCCGACCGGGTGATCGAGATGGCCGAGACGGGCTGGCTGAAAGCGGTGGAGCGGGTGGCGGCAGCCACGGCCCGCCGCCCTGCATCGCCGGCCGGCTGACGGCCGCCGCCGTCTGCGCGCCTCACCTGCCGCTGCAGAAGCTGCCGTTCTTGGCTACCCTGTCACAGAACCCGGAGGCCGGAGAAGCTGGAGCGAATGCCGCTCAACGTGGCCGTGCCGGCCACCCGCCGGCCGGCGTGCCGGCGGGTGGCCGGCACGCCGGCCCGCCGTCGCACTGCCCGGTCAGTTCGTCGGCAGGTTCACCACGCCGGCCGAGCTGAGCGAGTCGTTCAACGTGGTGGCGCCGCAGCCGCTGAAGCCGCTGCTGATGCACAATTTGCTCCGACAGCCCGACTGGCGGCGCTCGCTCGTGTTGGTCAACTGGAACGAGGCAGCGCACCAGCTGGAGCTACCGCTGTCGGTGCTGGGCGCGCGCGAGGCCGAGTTCCCTGGGGCAGTGCCGGCGGGCCAGCGCGGCGGCGGCGCGCGCCAGCTGAGATGCTGGTGTGCTCGAGGCTATGGCGCGCGGTATTGACGTGGACGCCGTGGACGCGGTCGTGTCGTACGACATCCCGGCGCTGTTGAAGGCACACTGCGTGCGTCGGACGGCGCGCGTTAGCCGGGCCGGCCAGGCGGTCACGCTAATGTTTGAGCGGCAGCGCAGCCATTTCTAGCGGCTGATGGCGCAGGCGGGCAAGGTGGACGGCCGGGTGCGGGAGACGCCGGTGCCGCTGTACGAGCTGCGCCAGTACGAGGCGACCTACGTCAGTGGATTTCCACGCTAGCTTCTAGTTGATCGCTTTTTCACCTTTTTTACGCTCATCGCTCATGATTTATTTACATTTTAGAAATATTACAATGAATAGGTGTTTAACTTGTCATCAGCCCAGAAAAGTTAAAGTAGGTAAGGCGTTTTTAGTTGCATAATGTATATTTGTTCATGAACACGGATTTAACGTGTCCTAACTCCCAAATACTTCGATATTAGACCCGAGTTTTGCAAACCAGTCGAAAGGCTTAGAACGATCATTTGGTTGGGGCGTAGCCAGACGGCTCGACTGGGCGTGGAAGCCGGCGAAAAGGTGGTCACCACGCGATCATCATGTAAAGCGGTCTCCGTCGGACGATTGTGTCCGTGCGCAACGAATGATCTCGGCACACGTGGACGAGTTCGGCAGGACTTTCCACTGAGCGGTACTGGGCGCAGTCGAACGACGGTCGACGAAGCTAGCGCAGGTATTGTTACGAGCCGGACCAGTGTAGCGGGGCCGGAGCTTATATTGTTTGCTGTGTGGCATTCCTTCGTCTTGACCGGGCCCGGCAAACGGGGCCTGCATATCGGCTGAAACCACCTAGCCGGGCAGCATGACCTCCACCTCGCCGAAGTGGGGCGAACGACCGCCCTCAGCCCTGCAATGACCGCGGTGCAGTTAATCTAGGTAGGTATCTTCCTGAGGTATGACACTCGCCTTGGCACAAGGCTTTACCCATATAGGCTTTGGCGAATCCTTAGCCCTCTTGGTCCTAGAAGTAGGTGTAATGCAGTGCGCGCGAAGCCGCCTCGCAGCACCGCAGTTCACTCGCTCGACAGCGGAACTGTCCGTCCAGCTTCAGGTGGCGCCTCTGGGAACAATGTTTGCCGCTTCTTCCCCACTCTTTTGACATCTAGGAAAGAGGTGCGACTCCCGCGTCGGGAGCGGGTCCCATCTATTATAGTCCCCACCTCATAAAAGGTGGGAGTGGGGGTCCATACATTGCGTGCACGTTCGACACGATTATTTTCTACAAGGTGCAACTAAAAGCAGACAAAAAGGTTAATTGCAAGTTGAAGGTATTGTAAAAATGAAAAATGATAGGCTGACAGGAAAAAAAGATCCACTAAAACGCACGCTTCCTATCGTGACCGTCATAAATGACGTAGGTTTACAATTTGGTGGTCTTGTATTGGCAAGTTTATTATGGTATATTTTGTGGTTACAACTCTTGAAAATATATGTTATGTTGTCCAATAATAATATTTCTCAATCTTTGTTGTATTTGCTTTAAAAAAACACGCTTAACTTTATTTGAAACATGTTTTAAATAATTTATCAATCTCCTTGACCATTATCGATAAATATCAGCTGACTGCCGGCGACAAATATTTCCGGCCGATGTTGGCTGGAATTTTTTTGTTGGTGAAACTCGTGGCTGTGTGGCGGCTATTTTTTCGGCTGGATATTTTATTTCGGCGGCCGGCTGGTATTTTTTGGTAAAACTGGCCTCTGATATTTTTACATTTTAACGTATTTTCGTAACCTATATTTGTACATTATAAACTACAAATATTTACACATTGCACATAGGTGTCAGGGAGTGAGATTGGTCGAGAGGCTTAGACAAAATAATGCAATAGATGAAAAGCATGATATGTGCATACTGCATGTGCCACCATAGCAACACTAGCAGGACTTCGCTTATGTTGCGGGGCGAGAAATATGCCGTGCACCACCCATGGCATGTAATCAAACTTGTGTCCAAAAGTTTCATAGTGCCCCATTAGGGTGGTTTATGTTCCCATTAAATGTTGTCTGGTTTCTATCCAATAAAATTACATTATTTCTTAGCGGAATTCATAGCACTGATGAGGATCAACAGCATTACAGACGAATGCATTGTGTCTTACCATTTTATTGAGGTGATAAGCATAATGCAGACTGAAAGACTGGAAAGTGAAGCATGTGAAGACTTTCATTGCTTGGCGGATTTCTCTAGGTATGGAGAAAATAGTTAAAATGTTATTCGTTATTTCTATCTAGCTAACTTATTTTATGGTGTCAAAAGTCTTCACGTAAAACGTCAACCTGTAATTTTTATACATCGCCCATTATTTCCAGGATATTGTCTCTAACATTCTGTAACCTTCCACTTCTGCACCTCCTAAAGGCTGATTCATACAGCACACTTCCGCCATCCCCATCTACCGCCTCCTTCCTGCCCCTGTCATGCCACCGAGCCATGACCGCCGCCACCGCCGTCAGGGGCGTGATTAAGTGCGAATTATGGATCACCAAACTACCGTCTCGCTCGTTCCATTTGCCATTCGTTGCCGTATCTCATGCGGCGCAATAGATAACCTCACTCGAGCTGAAATATCATCTCATTTGGCTGCCACCGGGACAGGCGGGTCCCGGGCGATAAATCTGACCTGTCGCGGCCGGGGCAGGTCAATTCGGGGGCCCGGCCGGTGCGGGACAGGGAATTCGGTAGAGAAGGGAGGTTTATAGAGGTGGTGATTAGAGGTGATCACGATAATTGGTTGGTGCTGTGATCATATTGATTATTACATGCAGCAGCGGCGGCGGTGGAGGGTGATGAAATGATGTAGAGATATGATGGGCGATATAAAGTATTGGCAATGATGTAATGATGCATAGGTGATGATATATTGAAGGTGATTGACGTGCTGCCTTAGGCACGAAAGCTGACGGCTGAAGTGTAATGAGATGGTTGAAGCGTAGAGCTGTATATTGCGGCATAGCGTGCTTGGGTTACGTTCAGCGATAGAGCTTTGGAGTTGGCTGGTATTTAGATGCGAGGATTAGATGCGATGATGAGGCGTTTGTAAGTGCTGGTAGGTAAGGGAAGGTAGGAGAAACACAAAATTAAACGAGGCTTACAGACAGCTTCAGGAAGAGGCATAGAAGCAGGCAGACAGGCAGCTACATAGACAGACAGTGACACTAGAACGAGACACTAGGCATATAACGTTCACAATCATCCGACTACCACAAGCCATATTCCAGCAAACGTCTGACCCATGCTATACCAAACCCCGCTACGAGCCCCTTGACCTGCGTCCGTCTCGTTCCATGAGCTTCATACCCTTTCCCAGCTGACCCTCAAAGTCCGCCTTCGATCCTCTCCTTACCCCACGCAGCGCTCCATCCCGCCCTCCTACCCTCGTCTCCCCGGCGACAGACTCTCTCTCCCACTTGTCACCGTGCCCCTGGCGACAGCACCGGCCCGCGGCGGCTGTCACTCCCAGCCCTGACAGCGCGCAGGCCCGGCCCGATTGGCCGTCAATCGCCCGTCAATCGGTCCGTCAACGGACGTCAGGGTACGTCAGCGTATGTCAACAAACGTCAGAACGGACGTCGGACTGGAGCGGAGGGCGTTTGAGGCAGAGAGCGGCAGGGGGGGAGGGGTGTCGGAGTGTTTGAAGGGTTAGACTGAGTGGAAGGTGGAAATGGGGGAGGGGAGGGTTGTGCCGGCTGCGGCTGGTTAGACGTCAAATGTTTGTGTGCGTGGAACACGTCTGGAGACGTCCAAAATCAGAAACGTAAGATCGAACGATACCATTGATACACTCACATACGTCATTATACAAACAATCATACATATATACATACAGACACACAAATATTTGGCGATTATCCTCCCGCATGGTCTAGTGGCTAGGATACACGGCTCTCACCCGTGAGGCCCGGGTTCGATTCCCGGTGCGGGAACTTGTTTTGACCCTTCTTATTTTTGAGCAGTACGTTCTGCACGTACATACAGACAGACACACAAACATCTTGTCTATACCCTCCCGCATGGTCTAGTGGCTAGGATACACGGCTCTCACCCGTGAGGCCCGGGTTCGATTCCCGGTGCGGGAACTAATTTTAGCTCAGCCTTACCCACACCATTGGGTGATGCATGCCAGTTTTACAGCAACTTTGAACTTTCCCTTTTAATTATTCGGAAGCACGGCGTTTAGGTCACGTGAAAATTTCAATTATAGTACATTTTTGCCACCGACGCATGTTAAAAAAGTTCAGTTAAATTTTTGTATAAAGGTGGCCTGCTGAAAGCCAGAAGCGCGAGAGACGGTTAATTTCAGTCGACGCCAAAACTCGGAAATGTCTATCAAAACCCATGCATAAAAACACGGCGGTTAATTTCATTATACGGCAGTTTTCTTCTCTTCAAAAGCTCCCTGTTAAACAATGCGTTCGATGACTGAAACTTCAATAAAAGTCCGGCCATAGAAGCTAATTGCAGCCTTGCTTGCAGCTTGGAATAAAACAAATTGCGAAACATAACAGGTTGACAGCTGAATTTTGGAAAGAACACAGCCTTAATGTAATGACTTATTGTATGTATTTCAAAGAGTTGGCTTAGCAGGTTACGCAGAAAATCAAAAGGCAGATTTCGAGGCACAGTTCTCAAGAGCCAGTAAAAAGAGCAATTGAAGATGACCCTTACAAAATGGGAAGAAAGCATTGCCAGGAGCCAGTGTTCGTAGTAAGATCGACGTTTGTTATCATACCTTCATGGATATTGGATGTCGAAATATAGGAAAGAGGAGGAAACACAACGACATTTTCCCACTAATGAGGACAAAGCATGTCTCCGCAACGCCTACTCCTCACTCCCAATTGCTTCGTAGCATGACTGTCTAATAAAAGTAACAGACGCGTCTCGCATGTTTACCAGGAAATATCTGAGAAATGATGGATGAATTTCAAGCAAAATACGACGTGGTAGGCAATTTACAATTTGTATAGGTATACTGAGACCAAGTCGTAATCGCCACGCCATATGTGGAAGGCTTTTGGTGTCAATACATACATACATACATACATACAAGTGATAGATTAACTTCGTTATTCGCCCATCGTGTGTTAAAGTCCATTGGCAATAATTTTCATTATACGCCCAAAGCTTTACCCATTTGCTGCCCCCCCCCCCCATCTTCCGTGCCCCCTTGATGTCGAAGCCCAAAAGCGAACCCTCTCTCATAGATGAGGTGTGTTAAAGTCCATTGGCAATAATTTTCATTATACGCCCAAAGCTTTACCCATTTGCTGCCCCCCCCCCCATCTTCCGTGCCCCCTTGATGTCGAAGCCCAAAAGCGAACCCTCTCTCATAGATTGGTGCTCGGTGCCAAAAATTTACTATAATAAATTTAATTGCCCGATCCGAATACTATACCAGCCATGATACGGTCGCTTTTCCTCAAGGGTGTTTTCATTGAATGTGCTCGCAGGCTCGCACATTCAATGCGAAAATTGCACTCATTTCATTCGTGCAATTTTCGAAAATAGCACCCTCACTCCGTTCGGACGCTATTTTCGACAAAATAATGCCCTCACTTCGTTCGGACATTATTTTAAAACACCCTTGGGAAAGCGACCGAATAATGTCTGGTATAGTGCCCGGACCGGGCAATTAAATATATATTATTGCGAATGCAATTATTAGGCAGCATTATCCCAGTCAAGTAATGTTACTCGTATGTCGAATTATGTTTTCATTTCACTGGCAACGGTGAGATCACTGCAACAGGAGTCCGTAATATTACCTCTCATATCAAGTATAGGTACTGTGCAATAATATGTAAGCATCATTCTTCCATTGTCATAGTGACAGCAGCATTGCTATCGACTTATGTTCCTTTCAGCGTTTCTCTTATCAGACGTCGTGCAACCTATGGTCGTTATCTGCTTCTGTGCAATCGTTCGGCTGCCGTGTGAAATTCCCGAATAGCGTTTGGAATAGTCTTGCATGAAATATTCGGACGTTTGACAGCGTTCATGTTTGAACTCTAGAATGACGGATGACATGAAACGGCTTTCAATTTTACCAGCAAGTATTGGTAACGTCTAACAGCTTGCTGTATAACCTGTCATTCTCTGTTATCCTTTTGTTCAGAACCAAGTCCTCTAAGTGAAATTTACGACAATATCTCAGTCCCACAAGTATTTTTGATTGGCATCAGCATTTATACGATGGTCCTAATCAGTGATAGGCCTATTGCTTAATGCTTTCAGTGTTGTTACGGATATCGCCCCCTTTAAGCATACTCGTATAATGTCCATCCCTTCAAGCAGTGAGCATGCATTTTATAATATGTTGCATAAATACTCCTTTCCATTGATAAGGGTAATGTACCTCCCCTGTGCTGCCGTTAGCCCCTGCAAGACACCGGGGTATTCCCATAATTGGGACACAACGGGCGACGTGTTCTCTGGGTTTTTCGCCGCGTAAAAACGTCCCAACGGAAGCCTTTAGCAGCGCTAAGCTGACAGCTAGTCACAGCAGAACACGCCGTCAATTCCTTTAATGAGAACATTTTACAGTGTCACGAACTGATGTGGATTAGGGGGGGGGGCAGATAACCGGTAGGAGCAGGTTTTTGAGGTGTGATCAGCACACACCTGCCACGGAGCGATTTGTTCTCGGCGAACGGCGCGGTGTAGCCGGTCTTTTTCGATTGTGCTGAGATTTTCCAGACGGGGGGAACTCCAGTCACAAGGCCAGGTGACATTGTGGAATTTCGGGACATGATCGCAGATTAGTCTGGATTTGTCGCGGATATTTTTTACCATCTGAGGCCTGTTTCACTAAAAACTTGCGATTACAAGTGTTTGAACTTTACAATTCATAAGTATTTTTGCAAACTATGTAAAATCGGGTTTCACTAAACTTCATCACCAGCGGCACCTCCGATAAAAAGAGTTGGTAAATAAACTTGTAAACAGTAAAATTGTTTTTATTCAAGAACTTTAACATGTTACAGATATTGCTTCTTTTTATCAAACTATGTCTAGTTTTCATGTCAGAAATAGCAGGAATAAATTAAAAATAATGATGCTGTTTCTGAGTGGTATAAATGATAGTTCACAATATCTTATTATTGAAAGAAAATAATACGTAAAACATTTGACAGCAGAAGACTGTTGAATGCAATTATGGCGCGCGAATGACAAAACATGACGATATTTATTTATTGCTCGTAGCTGGTTCGTAGGGAATGTGCTAAGTGAAAAAGAGCATATAATGACTCAGCGTATCATATTTGTTTTAAATAGTTGATTGCTTTGCATCATTGCACAAAAAGTAATAAAATTCCAAACGTAAGGGCCACTGGAATTTCGGGTTTGTAAGTACAACGTTTTCTTTCAAGTTTTTGGTCTTCGTGAAACAGAAAGTTTGCGATTTCGATGTTTCTTACAAACTTTTTTCTTGTAAAAAAGTTGGTAAATTTTAAACTCAAAATTCATGCCCGAAGGTTTCGTGAAATCCAAATTTCAAATGTTGGTAATTATTTCTTTTAAACTCAAGTTTTTTCTTTGTAATTACACACTTTATTTGTTAGTGAAACAGGCCTCAGCAGACAAGCGCGGTGGTTTCAGGAGTATGTGTTAAAACCAGTTGTTACCAGCAACCGCTTTGTCAACGACATTTTATTCTTTGCTGATTCTAAAATCCAATGTGTGAATTTTTAACTTTTAACGCTGATATGTGCTCAAGGTAGGTCAAGTTGAGTCGTAATGCCGCTGACATACCTATACATATTTGATAGATCAAAAAAACTTGTCACAGGATACAGGATAAACTGGTGACCTGAAACATACCCGCACAGCATAGCGGAGATCACTCGTGTCTTCTAAACCAGAGCTGTCAGCGGCCATGTCAAAAGTTACCCAATCGGCGGCTATAACATAAACGTATGACGCCTGACATTCAGCCATACATCAGACTGGCATTCCTGGCTCTGAATTCAGCTGTCCAAATTGGAACTAGCGTAATTTATGAGGCCAAGCGCCGGAGCTATTTTTCCTCGTGAGAAATTATGCGGCTTCTGACTGAAAAAATACCGACACGGCAGCTCACGTTATAAATCACTCGGCTGATAACCGAGCGCAGACCTGTGCGCATGCGCAGTAGCTTACTCACCGGACCACCGCCGTTGGAAAACAAAGCGTCGCGTCTGTCAGAAATGAAGTCGGGCATAATTATCAGCTGCCTCCCGAGCGGCTGGGGGTGTCAGGGGAAAACAGCACCCCGTCTCACCTATCCATTAACCGAGCTGTCACGGCGAGCGGCCTGCCATCTAGCGGTGACCCCGACTCAGCAGCTGTCACTCCGCTGGATGGAGGTGATTGACACCGAACGGCCCGTGCGCCGCGGGAGACAGGTTTTTCTGCGAGAGAACAACGCGGTGGGGGCGTTATTATTTTGTCATAGTGGTGTGTTTAGTTTTAACACGATGATGAACGGAGATTACCAAATCTTGTGATTTGGGAACATGGGTAAGTTGTGTGGATGATTATGCAAAAATATATAAATGCGTAGTGAAAACCGCTAATGAATTAAAACTATGCAACGACCATCATGATTTTTGACGAAGACATCTTTTCTATGATTACTTGCATAATTTTCACTTTAAAAATGTTTTGCAAATTAGTCCATTTTTTACATTTAGTTATATATGGCCGTGTGTTTTCCCGGTGAGTGACATGCAAGTCACTGTGAGTTCCGTCTCCGCCCAGCCCTCCACTGTGTCACGAGCCCGAGTCTTGACACATTTCACCCGTCTCACTATTCCCAGCCTCACGTCAGCCTCCCAGAGTAACACATTGCCGCCGATATAAATAGCAGCACCGCGTCCCGAATCGTGCGCTCGTGTGGCGCCCATTCCGTATCATAGGCACCCCGGATAGCGCTGGCTCGATCTATCACCCTACCCAGTCTTCTGACGGTATTTACGAGGCAATTCTTATCCCTGTGACAGAACGCGCCTCATGCTATAATCTTTGCCTCCAAAACGGTTGCAGGTACCATTAGATGGAAAGACAAATGCAAATTAAATGAGTATACCCGGCGTGGAGCGTATAATTAAATACGCGTTAGGTTGGTTCCGTCGGTAATTGGAGAAATTATGCTGATTAGTTGTAATGGCGGTCTGGGCTCTTTACTGCGAGGATCGGCCGGCGGCATAGAACGTGTCTTTCTCCTCGGTGGAGAGAGAAAATACGTTGTCATTCGTAATGACATTTCGTGCAAGATAACGATGACGGAATGGATTGAAACTGCGGAGTAGAAGGTGCACCGATAATTAGCGCACGGAAGATCCGACAGAGAATGGGGACAGTAACGAAATTTGCAGCTTTGTTTCGCTGTTTCTTACGCTTTACAACAAAACATGATCATTGATCACAGTTGTGTCTCCACAGGATATCAGAACCATTCTAATTAAAACTGGAAGCAGTCTCAGACTGTTCCCGCAACGACGTTCACGTAACTCGAATGATTTCCAATATATGAACAAACAACCTTCGATTTAGAGGGCAGGGATGGCGTACAAATTAGTGGTGTCAAGGAACTTGAATCTTCGGAATTCCGATTTTGTCCAATGTCCAATTCGGAATTCGGTTGGACAATGACAGCAGGCTTTGGACAACTTTGGACAATCACTTGCTACACCTCAATTTTTATAAAGTAATCGTGTTTAACATTGATTGGCTATTAGAAAGCTCAGCTTTCGATATGATTAACACTTTTGAGCTGGTAACGATACATAAAGCAAATTAAATAACGGTGTTGAATGTAAAATATTGCGTAGATGTCGGACATCTTTGGACAAGTGGCTGGCTTGGACATTTTTGGACGGACAGTCTACGTAAGTATTAGACATTGGACGGGCATTGGACATACGTTTTCTGAAATTGACACCACTAGTACAAACGTCACTTTTACAGTGCCAAAAAAGTAATCATTTCCAGTGTACGTGTGTCATATCATGATATCAGAATGCGCATTGCGCACAAACGTCCCTTCATATAACGCTCTAACGTCGGTCCTGTCTATCTGTCTTGTCCTATCACCATGTCATCTCCCTTTGTGACGCGGTGTCGGACTCTGTGTCATGTCAGGGTGGTGTCAGACGTCCCCTGTCGTGTCGCGTGTCACATCTACTGAGCGGAGACGACTATCTCTAATGTCGGTGTATCATATGGCAGCTGGAACTGGGAACCACCGGACAGAATCTAGTTGAAATACGACGGAAATGGCTCGGTGGCGGCGGGGAAATATGCATAGAAAACAGTGGAACTGGGCATTGCAATGGGCATGTATGCATGACCTGTCCATGTGTCTGTCTGTCTGTCTGTCTGTATGTCCGTCCGTCCGTCTGTCTGTCTGTCTGTCTGTCTGTCTGTCTGTCTGTCTGTCTGTATGTATGTCTGTCTGTCTGTCTGTCTGTCTGTCTGTCTGTCTGTCTGTCTGTCTGTCTGTCTGTCTGTCTGTCTGTCTGTCTGTCTGTCTGTCTATCGTCTCTCTCTCTCTCTCTCTCTCTCTCTCTCTCTCTCTCTCTCTCTCTCTCTCTCTCTCTCTCTCTCTCTCTCTCTCTCTCTCTCTCTCTCTCTCTCTCTCTCTCTCTCTCTCTTCCCTCACTCACTCACACTTCCCCTCCCCGTGATTGTTAAATACATTGCAATTTCCTTGAAAATTTCAGCTACATTAAATTATTTTACACACACGGTAGTGTTCTTCCTTTGTAGATATTTATTAGAATTGGCCTTAAAGGAAATAGTTCACTTTCCTGAAATAAGTATTTTGCTATGGATTTACGATTTTTTATTCTCAAAATGATCAGAAAATAAAATAAAACCTTTCTGTAAAAACAATTATTTTCTATATTTTAATATAGGAAGAACTATATTCTATGTAGAATGATGTTTTGACGCGGAAGTTTATTACGCGTTGACCAATCACATTGCGTAGTTCAAGCCTACGCATGCTGCATTGGCTGTAAGCAGCATGCTGATTGGCTGACGGTGATGTGACTGCATTCCTTTCTAAGACACCACATTCCTGCGTAAGACACTCTTTTTGGAACGGGAAATTGAATATTTTTGCTTAGGGTGATCGTTGGGCCGTAAAAGCATATGATTTGTGCTAGTCTCAGCACAAGCTACAAGTCTGCTATTTCAGTTCAAAACCCCATGTTAAAAGTGAACTATTTCCTTTAAAGTCCCATCTGCTCGCTCCCTTTTCAAATTCTTTCATTGCAGCATAGTGCTAGCTGATTCGCCCATTTCGTGCCCCTCTCTTCCCCTCTCTTCCGCTGCTCTGCCGTAAAAACCCCGGGCACCTCATCATCACATACACATCTGCTCACAACCGCCATTTAAGCACATTAACAATGAATAAACGGAGCCCTCCGCGGATAAATTTCGGCCGCCAAGTCGTCATTAGCCTACACCGCGTCATTCGCCCCGGCTAGAACCCGTGTCGGATGGTTTTCGGTGAGGAGCTCTGCCGTAGCGGCGAGCTGGGCAGGCCATCTGGATGAAATACGGAGCCCATGAGCGCAATGGGAACGGCTCGGTACCGGTGTAAATGGCTTGCATCAGGCGCTGGGCGTAATCTGTATATGGCGATTTGTATAATGTGATGAGATAAACTGATTTAGGACGGAGCTGAGCGCGGTGTTTTGGGGTGCCAGGCGCGGCTCTGTGTTATTAGCGGTGGAAAGTGGGGAAGGGTGGGCGCTGAACATGCAATCGGATGGCTGGGAAGGAGAAAAAGGGGACGGAGTGTGCTCTCTAGTCTGGGATCGCGAGGTAGAAGATAAAGCACCGACATTTCCGCCGCATATATCCAACTAACGGTCATTATTATTAAACAAATCTGCTGCTGTCTCCTAGATAGATAATTATTGAAATTAAAGTGTTGTAATTCTTGCTGAATTGCCCGTTCCTGACAAGATTCACAGGTTTATTTGAAATAATTATTAGGAACGTACAAAGTGCAGAAAATATGCGTCACTACCGAAGCTACTCCGGTGCTCGTTCATAACATGCCTACCTTTTGTTAAATGCTTCCTGGTATTGCGAGGCTAACAAGATTAGCTGCCGCTCGTGAATTTTTCTCGCTAAATAAATTCCATAACTACTTCACACCGTATCGTATGTATCAGTTGCGCCACTTTGTTTTTAGTGGATTTAAAGAATAGGGGAGAGTGGGGTAAGACGCCCAGGGTGGGAAAGACGCCCCACCCCCTTAAGCGGCGAAACAAAGAATCGAACCCGGAAATTAATGTTCTTAGCGTAAAGCGGAAGCCTGCCTTGTTAACTGCACAAAAATTTGCGAAGCTCAGTTGGGCAGCGGCTGGCTGGTGAATGCATGTTTTTTATTTGCTGCTTTAAAAAAATATTTTGGTGTAAAAAATTGTAAATATCAAAGAAGGTAGACAATTTTTGCGTCCCTTGCTATGGTCGTGATACATTAACATGCGTGTACTGTGTCCCACACAGTTTGTTTCAGAGTGTAGTTTTATGGCTAACAAATTGTACTGATTTAATGTTACTTCGGTACCTTGGGGTAAGATGCCCCCTGTCCTGATGGGGAAAGACGCCCCCCTAAATCCGTAGGCTTTCCTTCAAGCAGCCCGTCAAATCATTTATTACATGCTTGTGATGAGAGACAAAAGCCGATCTGGGACTATTGAGAGTCCAGTACGGTCGGGTGCTCCCCATGCCGGTCTCTCGGCCCACACAGCGACTTTTTGGGCGGCATCTGACTCTGAGAGCCCTCACGACGGCCTCTGTGGGCCCCATTATTGGCTCCAGGGCCCTTCACGATATCCTTAGGGCTCCCACGTTGGCTCCACGAGCCGCGCTGGCATCTGAGGTCCCCACGATGGGCTCGAGGGCCATCAAGCATCATGAAGACCTATAAGGGCCCCACAGTGGTCTCCGAACGCCACCACGGAGGCTTGTTTGGCCGCGCTGGACTATGATGGCCCTAACGATGACCTCTGAAGCCCCTTACGACTACTTTTGAGGGCCCTTACGATGACGTTTGGTGTCTACTGTAAGCTCAAAGGGGCTACTGATTCGTTCAGGCGATTCACGTGCCCATTTATGTCACTTATAGTGCAGGGGGCATCTTCCCCAACGCCAGGGGGCGTCTTTCCCACCCTGTGGGGTAAGATGCCCCCTTTCACTTCTTCAGGAAAATGCTTAATAGCAAAAAACGTTGTCATATTTCAGACACGAAAGTGTGATATTTTTGGAGAAAAATGATGTCGGCTTCCGTTGAAACTCCAAGTTTTTGCTTTCCTATCGTCATTTTCGAATAATATATGACATAGTAAAACCCTGAGCATCTTTCCCCACTCTCCCCTACCATGGATGTTGGTATTGTTAAAACATTTTTACCTGCCAAATATATCTATTGAATTTTGTTTAAGCGAATTTTAAAAATTTTCTTCATTTTTAGCCAATTTTATTGCGGATTTCGGTTTCGTTTCACGTGCCTTTAATTCACGGCACTTCCGGCTGTGCGGCGGAGCGCGGCCGCCGACTCATCCGTCAGTCGTCGACAGCGGCTCATTACTGCGCCACGCAAATTATTCGCTAAACTTCGTCAGTTTCCACCGCCATACATCATACCGGCTCGCATGTCAGAAATCCATATATGAATAATCATACCATCAAACGGCAATTGGCTGGCCTAATGGCCCAGTCGCGGGTCATTAATACCGGGAGTCTGGCGTGGTGGTCGGCTGTCTGCGGCCATCAGTCGCGCGGAATGTACATCAGCTGACGTTGGCTGCCATCATACATCACTGCACACATCAGCAGGCGGCGTCATCAATCACGCGGGTCGGCACTTTGATCGGCCGCAGCAGCAGCTGCCGCCATGATCGGTTAGGGAGGGCGGACAGTCAACGGGTGGCTGGTGAGCAGGGGGGGGGGGGGGGGGGTGCAACTGCACTGCAGAAGTCAAAGGCAGGAGTGAGAGAGATGGCGTCTTTTTGTGGAGCTTTGGAAGGGAAATAAGTGATGTTTCGTTTTACACATGTGTCGGCAACTGCTCTGTTTTCTGTCCATTTAGGTACCCTGTCACTTTCCTTTCAGATTCTACTATTTCTTCCGTTAGTTCATGCCCTTCAATGTCCTGGTTATAACGTTGAAAATAAGATATCTTCGTAGGAAAGTGCCGTGACCTGTGAGTGTAAAATGGATAAGCAACCTAGCGTATAGGTATCGCGATGTTATTTTCACTTCACAGGAAAGCAGCTCACGCTAAGCTTTGATCGTCTAAGACATCTCAGTCGCCGGTAAGTCCTGACGCCTCCTTCTCTCCCCAGTCCCCACCAATCACCGACAGCGACACATCCATCTTGAGACCCTCAATCAGGTCGGTCAGCGGCCCTCAATCTGCGAGGTCAGAGGCCCTCAATCAGACCGTCCGGTGGTCCTCAATCATCGCCCCGGCGTGTCATTAGCGGCGCCCCAAACAAAGCCCGACGAACGCGGCGCGGCCGGTGATCAATATGACGCACCGGCGGCCGATGCGGCGCCGATCCGTCACCGGCGCGCCGCAAATGCCGCCTAATTGATTTGACAAATTATGCTGCGGTGGTGGACCCACGGCGGGTTTTGGTTTGGGCAAGCCTGCCACTCTACGGTCTGATGCATGCGAAATCGGAGGTAATTGGTGGATTTTTCATCATCTTTTACGGCCGTGACCTGTGACATGATGAATAATGGCATTTAATTGTGGAATCGCGGCAAAACTAACGGCGTTTTCCGGATATGAAATGGAAAAGAGGCGTGGATACTCCAGAAAATTGCTGTCAGGGTCCTCCCGTGGATTTGAACTGACGGCAAATATCTGAATTTTGACGGTTTGCCATGACGATATGCTTGTCTTCAACCATTTTTGTTTTTGGTTCACGATTTGCCGTATTAAGTATTTTCGAATGGCAGCGATACTTACCATCGAATCCTACCGATTATCCTTTGCATACAGCCCGTGTAACTTGAAAATCGCAATCACCTATACCTACCGATCACTCTCGGTTTGAGTTTATTAGTTCTACCCCATGACCAC
This sequence comes from Amphibalanus amphitrite, assembly GCF_019059575.1. NCBI lineage: Eukaryota > Metazoa > Arthropoda > Thecostraca > Balanomorpha > Balanidae > Amphibalanus > Amphibalanus amphitrite. The sequence continues at coordinate 403,509 of NW_024882095.1, forward strand.
TGCACTGGAGAGAGGGGAGAATCTAACCAGCTGAGGGGAGCCGCTCAATTTTGGAAGACCGTAAGATATAAGTAGAGCCATTCCCCGCATCCCTCGGCTAGTTTCTACAATTATACCCCACATTAATCCCCATTTCTGTCTAATTTTGAGCCAACGAGAAGTTATCGCGACAGCTGAGATGATTTGTCTTGTTATAAATATTTGCTTATCACATTGCTATTCAGCACTCGGTGCTGATAAATGAACAGCCTCATTTGTCATCTAGACAGTGGTGTAATCATTCACTGTCGCGCACATTAGCTATGCACATCATAAAGGAGACGACTCCAGAGGGACTTTTGGTGATGCATCGGCTCGTTTTTTTGCCTCTTCATTCACCCGCTGGCAAACTGGCAGACATTTGAGACATATGACATGAAACGAAATGCTGAACAGACATTGCGATATGAAAGATAATGCTAATGATGATGCGAGCTTAATTTGTCTGTTGACACGCCAGCAGCAAAGGAAGGTATAGTATAAGACTGAGTTAAATTGTTCGGTAATGGTTAAGCAAATTTGGAACAGTCAGAAGTTACCACCATCTTTTCTTCAATCCTCCACAGATTGCTTAATTTTAACCCGCGCCCAGATGGGGTCTGCCGAGCAACGCGGTCTGATGGGGGGGGGGGGCATTTTGGCCCCCCCTCAGATCTCGAGAACCACGCAACATAGCGACAAGCGGTAAACGGTGTTGGATAGCCCCAGCGGGGAACTACCTTGTGACCCAATTTCATTGACCTCGGTCAAACCGATGACGTCACAGGTCAGGTCAAAGGTCGAATTTTCACCGTTTACAGGCATTTCAAGAAATGCGTTGTAAAATCGAGTAAAATGCATTTCATTGAAAATCATCGATGGAGAAATGTTCTTCAAACACATATTTTGCTATTTGAGTTCACTGATACCAGGTCAGGTCACAGAGGTCAGGTCACTGGGGGGTCACAATATGAAAGTGTCGTGTGATACATGTTTTATGGTCCATTTTACATGAAAAATGCGATTATGTGGGTCAGACAGACTTTAGGGCCAGCTTAGGTCACGTTTTGGTCACGGTCAGGTCAAGGTCAGGTCAAATTAGGTCAAATTTCAAAGTTGATATTTTTGCATAAAATGGGTATCGATTCGATGCAGCTCGTCACGGGGAGTTCAATGGTGGTCTCCGTTTTGCGCTACGAGGTCTAGAATTGCTAAAAATTGAGTTCAAAAATTTGACGTCATCAATTTTTAACAGTTTTTTTTCGCTATAACTTGGCCAAAAAAAGAGGTATCGATCTAAAATTTGGTATGTATATCGAAGAGCGCAGGGACTATCACATATATTCCGGTTTTTTCGAAATTCGAAAAATTTTTGGAAATTTTTTGAGTTTTTCTAAAAAAATCAATTTTTTGATTTTTGGGGGTCAAAATCCCAAAATTTCGAAAATCCGAGATAGCAGTTTTGTAGCGCCGTTTTTTCTCTACACAACCACATAAAGAACTTTAAAATTGCTTGTTAACTGTGGAATTGGTGAGCGTTTCAAGATGTCATGTTTTTTGCTCATTTTTGCTCGAACATGACCTCAGTTTGACCTCAATAACTCCTGACCTGAGGTGACCTGTGACTTGAAATTTTGTGTGAAGGTGTCAAATTGATGCCCGGTAAGGTACCCAAAATTTGGCGGCGCTGCGCGCCGCCGTTTTCTCGCTATTTAAGAAAAACCACAGGGGGGGCCAAAATGGCCCCCCCATCAGGGCGCGGGTTAACACATTGCTAATGTGCTACTCCACACATTGTTGCACTGTATTTTGGCTGTTGTGGTTGCCATGCTAAAGCTTATTTTGGTCAGTGGATTGAACAATTCCACACTGACTGTAACTGGCTTTGCCTTCTATTGAACCCTCTATGTGCCCGTCCCCCTATCTCTACGTCCAACCTCACCTCTTTCGAGCTCGCCAGCACTCCAAAACTACCACCCAAAGCCATCCCTAGGGTGGGCAGCTCTCATCCACACCAAGCGCCGATCAGTAGCGCTGGCAGCTGTGAATCCCCGCCGGTAGCGAGATCAAACGCGGTGTCACTGCTGATCCCCGCCTCTGGCTCTGCTTCCGACAGCTGACCTGACATGGTGAGCTGACGGCACGGCACGGCCCCGACAGGAACCGACAGCCCTCGACACAGCCCGACAGGAGGCTCGACAGCGGAGGCTCGACAGGAGGCTCGACAGCACAGAGGTAAGAACAGACAGATACAGACAGACAGGGGTCAGGGAGAGACGGATACAGACAGACGGGGGTCAGGACAGGGACAGATACAGACAGACGGGGGTCAGGACAGGGACAGATACAGATAGACGGGGGTCAGGACAGGGACAGATACAGATAGACGGGGGTCAGCTGGAGTCAGATTGGGACGGGGAGGATGAGAGGAGGGCAGGGTTTATCGGGGATAGCACGGGCTAGGGACAGGCAGGGCACAGGCGTGGGACAGGGCGGCACGGGACAGATTTGAGACAGGCTCGTGACAGGCTCTTGAAAGGCTTAGGACAGACTTGGGACTGACAATGGAGCTGTTAATAAGGGTAGTGCGTGTTCCACTAGCGGATCCAGAAAGGCGGTCTTGGACGCTTGGACGCGGAATGCACAGCAACGTACTCAATGGATATGAGTTAGGGATAAATATAAGCCTAATCCCATCCAAATGAAATATCAACATATCCGGCTATGCCGGCCATCAGTCACCCACCTGATCAGCGGTCATATCCGCCGTGAAAACACGACCTTCTGGCGGACATTAATTCACCTGACCACCAAATTAAAACCGGGCATCAATTTCAGGCGTCGGACAAACATCAAACGAGCTTGTCGAGCCTCCGCTCCGGTCTCTGATTTATCGCGCTTTGAATCGAGAGCGTGATTTATCGTACCTGGAATAAATTCACTCGGACGCGGCGTAAATCCATCACATGCGCCGCGAATGCCTCCTGGCGCTGGGTGCCGGTCGTAGCGCGGCCGGTGGAGAGCTGTCGGCCGTCGGCACCCATGCCGCGGGCCTGTAGCCTGTCAGCTCGTGTGACATTAAACATGCGGCTCTGACAGGCGGTCCGCCGTGTCAGCGCGGCTCTGAACGGTCCCTGAGAGGGTTTATTTAGCGGACTGCCTACCGGGATTATTTTATTTGTTTATTTTAGTGAGTGAGTGGTCGGGAATGGTGAGGTAAATGGGGGATAGTGAAGCGGTGGTATTATGGATGATTTCGGCTCATTGATTTATAACTTGATTTTTATGCTAGTTAGGTGTGAGTAAGCGTTGCTCGTTTATCAAGAAATAACAATAATAGGTTTCGTTGCTTCGTAATGTATCGTGCTGGAACTTGGCAGTAGGTATGTCAAAAGATTGCACCGCCAGCTCACCAGATAAGCTGGAGGCTGGAGGTAAAGAAGAAAGTAAAAAAAAACCTTTTTTTCGTGGTCAACTAAAACCCATTGTGAATTGCTCGGACTATGTGTGTTCTGAGTACACAGCTTTTAGTGCCGGTAAAAGTGTTTACGACACCTGCATGCATTAATTCCAAATCCCCGCTGCTGAGTTGTCTAAAGCCGACATGACAGCCCTTTTGTGTCACCGCGCCAACAATAAATAACACAACACATCAGTGACACCGCCCTCGGTAAATAACGCAACAAGGCGCCGCCCGGCAGTGTGCCTGTCGCCTGTGCCGTAACTAACACCCTGCCAGCGGGCCGCCGCCGCCGCAGCTAATCCGACAGGTGTGCCGTACGGCTGTCTGCCGACCTGTCGCCGACAGCACCCGTTCCCTGTCACCGTTCCGGCTCACCTGCTCCCCACAGCCGACACCCCTGGCCCCGGGCCCCTTAGCCCGTCCCCCTTGGACAGTTTGTTCGCTCTCTATAGAGAAGACAGTTGGCTACAGGACTCTCGCCCGTCCGCTTTGGCTTCTGTCTCTGCTCCACGGAGAAGACGCCGAGCTACAGCACTTCGGTGGGCCTGTGCCAGCGGCTGAGTGTCTCTCTCATTCACTGTGTGGTGTGTGGTGTGTTTTGCCGGCTGCAAGAGCCGCGTCTGGCGTCAGGTCGACTTGCAAGGTTTATTTCCACTGAACACTGCAGTGTTTTTTTTTTTGCTGCTGAGTGCTGCTGAGGGTTTTTTGTTGCTGTTTTTTTTTTGCTGCTTGCTGAGTTTCTCGTGGTGTCCCGATTCATCAGGAATGCCCTTCAGGAAATATTTCACATTGACATATTCAGCTCCATCAGTATATTTGCACTGAGTAACTGAAATCCCTTTTCGTCAACAGAGGAAATCTTTCGCTGCTGAATATCAAAGGCTCCTTGATCTGGGCGTACCTAACACTTTATGTTCCAACTGCTAACCGTCACAGCAGGGGCATTCCACGTCAAGTGGGACAAAAAATGATCATTTTGAACCTCACCTCCACCGATTTTTGCGAAGCTTTGTGAAACTACTCATCTATATGTGAAAAGAAAGGAGACATATTTTTGTCCAGATATGACGTCACGTTTCCGAGACACACGTCATCAAACATTGACTTAGGCAAGGCACATTATCATATTTAAAGCGTCATAACCATTGAAGTTTTAGACATATCACCACGAGACAAAGTGTGAAATGGAGGGAATAGGTCAGGCTTTAATTTGAGGCTAACAATATAGACGTAATTAATTAATTAGTTAACCTAATTAAAATTCAAAAAATAGATTTTGATTTTCTGAAAAATGGGTACCCTTCGATTTTGCTAATTTTTACATATTTTATTCTCCTATACATTAGCTACATCATATAAAAAATCCAGAATGGGCCGACGTCTACGTAGCCGTCTTTTGGACTTCGTAATGTCTGGCGCTCGCGTGTTTCGTTTTAGCAACCAAGGAGAGGCGCTACCCGGAGATGCTTCTTTCTACCCCAAACCAAAGCAAACAAACCTAACCTGACCTGACGTGACCTGACCTAATCTAACACGCGTAAATATGTACAGCCCTCACGGCAGTTGCCGACTGGCCAAATGCTACCTACTTAGATACGAACATTGCCCTCACGACAGTTGCCGGCTGGCCAGATGCTACTTAAAAAACAAATGCGTGTTGAACACTTCAGGCTCACCCGCTGCGAGCCAGCGACCTTTAGATTTCGAGGTGGGTACACTCGGCACACTTACTACTAAGCCACGAAGATAGCTGGTCATCGTAAGCCAGTTTTTTAATGATGAAATTGGGCATTCTCCGAGCAGCGCCTCTCTTTGGTTGCAAAAAGAAAATACGCCTGACTCCCAGCGCTAGGGGAGAAAAGTCCGGTTTTCACATTGCCCCAACAGACGGTAAATAACTTTTGAAAATACCCATCTCCAATATTAATGTTTTCTGAACCAAAATTTTGCGAGGAATCCGATGGTGTGGTCCCTGAAATCTGAAAAATTTCCATTTTGGAGATAGCACCTATTTTTTGAAAAGTAAATGCCTATTCGTCATGCATAAAAGTCAAATAAATTGAAAATATAATGAGTGAATATTTGTTACAACATAAGAATGTGTCGAACATAAATTAGTGATATATTTTATCTGTGATGATACTATATCTACTCATACATGTACATAAACTAGTACATTAACCCTCGCCGGCCGAGAAGGGGTGGGGCTTGTGCCACCTCATAGGGTTTTTCGCGATAGCTCAAAACACGCTGAGGGTAGACAGCTGAAACTTGGCATACTTAATCTTTTATTCAAGCTGGATCTTTTGACACCAACCACCCTTTCAGGTCAGGTCAGGTCAATGACCTATGACGTCATAAATGAGCCTCTGTGAGGTCCTCAGATGTTGCAACTTTGCAACGCCCTCAGTGCCAGAGGAACTTTCACAGGAAGATGAAACTTACATGACGTAGTATCCTCCAGAGGTCTCACAACTTGCATATCTCGGATTTTTTCCCGAAGGTCACATGAGGTCAGTTCGGTTACGTGACCTCACCATTGTAAGTCAATGGAGGAAATATGAATGCTGTAATTTTGGCGCCGGAAATGATCTAAAACTGTCCCAAGCACATGAAATCGTGGTTTCATGCACTCCTTGTAAGGTCCGATCATGAAACCACGATTCCATGTGCTTGGAATAGTTTTAGATCATTTCCGGTGCCAAAATAACAGTTTTCATATTTCCCCCATTGACTTATAATGGTGAGGTCACGTGACCGACCTGACCTCATGTGACATTTAGGTTAAATCCGAGATATACAAGTTGTGAGACTTCTGAAGGATACTACGCCCTGCAAGTTTCATCTTCCTGCATGAAAGTTCCTCTGGCACTGAGGGCGTTGCAAATTTGCAACATCTGAGGACCTCGCAGAGGCTCATTTATGACGTAATAGGTCAGTGACCTGACCTGACCGGAATACGCGGTTGGTGTCAAACGATCCAGCTTGAATAAAAGATAAGGTATGCCAAGTTTCAGCTGTCTACCCCAGGCGTGTTTTGAGCTATCGCGAAAAACCCTATGAGGCGGCACCCGCCCCACCCCTTCTCGGCCGATGAGGGTTAATGTACTAGTTCATGTACATGTTTGCGCAGATATAGTATCATCTCAGCTAAAATATATCTCTAATTCATGTTCGACACGTTCTAGTGTTGTTATACAAAAATTAACTCATTATATTTTTAATTTATTTGACTATTATGCCTGACGAATATTTATTTTTCAAAAAATAGGTGCTATCTCCAAACTGGAAATTTTTCAGATCTCGGGGACCACACCATCGGATTCCTCGCAAAATTTTAGTCCAGAAAACACTAACATTGGAGATGGGTATTTTCAAAAGTTATTTACCGTCTTTTGGGGCAATGTGTTTAGCCAAAAAAGGTACATAAAAACGGAATTTGAATTGTAGGTGAGGCGGTGGGGAACTTTATCGTGTGCCAATTTCATGGCCCTAGATCAATATATTCAAGATCAAATGAGGTTAAACGTGATCAAATTTGTTATGGTGACTATTTTGCGTTTATACGCCCATAGCTCTAAGAGATACTGGCCGATTTTCCTATTTCTTCCTTCATACGACGTTTGTAGTGTTATGATAATCTCTAGTTAATCTTACCATAAATTTGGCAGTTAGTGGCTTGCTAAGAGTAAGATGTCTCCGGCAGAGGCGGGGATCGGCCGACGCGGGAAACGTCAGTCACATGTGTTTGCACCCTAAAAATTTAATTTTACCAGTTGATTTTCGTATTTATTTGAACATTAGATTGCCTGTACATTTTTAAGCCTTCACAAAAAAATTGACACGAATCGGTCATAATCAGCGGTAAGAAGCGCGGTGCAAAGATGGAACCGTCCCGCACCGGCACAGTCTACCATTCAGGCGGCAGCGGCCGGCGCCGGCCGCCGAGCCGCTCCGGCAGGAATGTTTGACTTTACACCGCTATTACAAGAAAAGTTGTGGACCGATTTACCTATGTCTTGCACGGGAGGATTTGCAATTCGATTCTAGACAGATACCTTAAGTTTGACGTTAACCCGCGCACCGACGGGGGTCTGCGCCAACTTCGCACCGACGGGGGGGGGGGCGGATGACCGCCCCCCCTGAGATCTCGAGAACGAAGCAAGATAGCGACAAGCGGTAAACGGCATCGGATACGCACGGCCAAGATCTACAATTTTTACAAAGGTCATTTTCAGGTCAGGTCAAAGATGACGTCACAGGGGTCGAAAAAGTCAAAATGGCGGCGCTAGATATGGAGAGTTTTTCTCGAATAACTTTCGAATTAGTCAAGATAGGAACAAACTAAGGGCATCATCGTGATCCTCTCGTCAATCCGCATCGAATGATGTATATGTTGACCTCGAAAGGTCAAGGTCAAAGGTTGACCTCAGGTCACGTGACCTCGAGGTCATCATGTATATCATTCGATGCGTCTTGACGAGCTGAACACAATGAGACCATCCACGCGTCTGTATCTTGTTCCTGTACGGAGTTATTGGCCAAAAACCTTTGGTGACCTTTGATGACGTCACATGACCTCACAGCTGCCCAACAGCAAAACAGACCTCAAGGTAGTGAAGGTTGATCGTATATGAAGTCATGTATGGTATATGGGGCCATTCCGACCCGTTTTAGTGGTAAAAACAGGGAGTTGATTTTTCCCCCATTGACTTATAATGGGGAGGTCGCGAAATTGACCTGACCTTAGGTCACCGATATCAAAATTCCGAGATAACCAAATTGTAGCTACTAATGACCTTATAATATCCTGCGACTTTCAAAGGCCTCCGACATCTACTGTAGCTCTGGCACGGTGACAAAGTTGCAAAAAAGTGACTTGAGGTTGGGTCATTCAAAGTGACCTGGTGACCTGACCTTAAAAGGTAGGAGGTTCAAACTTGCACACCATGTGTAAAATTGATGAGGTTATAGTCATACCAAATTTCGCGGCGCTACGCGCCGCGGTTTTCCCGCTATTCGCGAAAAACCTCAGGGGGGGCGGATATCCGCCCCCCCGTCGGTGCGCGGGTTAATATAATAACTATGGAGTGAGTTATTGGCGATAATCAGGTGGAGTTAGCGAAATCGGCCCCTTCCACCGCCCGTGCTACGTTGCACTACTTGTTGCTATATCATCCAAATTTATCGTTGGCCCACTCTAATTTTCTCAGCACGTATGCCTTACGTCTAGTGGAAGACAATATCTAAATTTGAGCAAAATCGAAGGGTACCCATTTTTCACAAATTACATTTGAAGAAATTAATTCAAAATAAAATAAATTCCAAATCACCAAAAAATGTAAAAATTGTCAAATTTTACTAGCATAACTCCTTATGTACACGTTTCAGTTTGTTTGAAATTAATAGCTTCAAAAATGATGAAGCTATAGATCTTTCAAGATTGCAATACACGTCCAATTCTGCTCAAAAGCAGAAGTTTAGCGACTTGTATCTCTGTAGCCCGAGGGCATATGACAAAATCCTTTCACCCTCAGAGGTTTCACCCAATAGCCAATAAGTATACCAAGTTTGAACGAAATCGCAGAGGTGGCCGATTTTGGCTGTCCCGGTTGACATGGAATGCCCCAGCACGGTTCCAACATAGGGATAGCAAAGGCTAGGATTACCGCAGCCTTACACAGCACAACACAACGTGGGCAGACACTGCAGTGCAAACCGCCGTCTCTGCACGGCAGCAGCCGCTGTTTGCAGCTACTATTTCTGTTGTGCACCGGTCGCTTTGCAGGCACAATCCTACCACATGTGGTCTCCCCTCCCCTCCCCTCAACTCTCCTCCCCTCCTATTCCCCGAATCCCCACCCCTTTCCCACCCCGCACCCTGTAACACTGGTGGTCTTTCGACGAGCAAACCTGCAGTGGCGCGAGAACTATTTTCTGACAGGGGGCTCACCTGATATTCACCGGGCGTCGATTCATAACTGAGCTCAACTAGTTAACCTCTCTCACCCATATCTAGTTAACCTCTCTCACCCACTAACACACCTGTACCCAGGGCTGCGGAGTAGGAGTCGGAGTCGGTCGGAGTCGACAGTTGTGACCGGAGTCGGAGTCGGAGTCGGAGTCGGAGTCGATTTTAGAAACCCGAGCCGGAGTCGGAGTCGGAGTCACCGAAAATCTGTCGACTCCGCAGCCCTGCTAGGTCTGCGGAGTCGGAGTCGGGAGTTGGAGTCGGTCGGAGTCGACAATTCTGCCCGGAGTCGGGGTCGGAGTCGGAGCTGGTTTTTGAAAGCCGCAGTCGGAGTCGGAGTCGGAGTCGCCGAAAATCCATCGACTCCGCAGCCCTGCCTGTACCCCTCCCCACCCCTCCCCGAGCCCCGTAACACCGGTGGTCGGTTGGTCTGCGCTGCACTGTCGGTGATGTCAGCTGCGCCATTAGTGGCGCGTCCGCGGCGCTGCCGACGCGCCGCCATTGTGCTGTCAGCAGCCGTCAGCCGCTGTCGACAGACGACTGTCAGCACCGCCGACAGAGGCTGTAGAACAGGCGGGGGCCGGGCGAGTAGGTACAGCGCTGAGTAACGGCGAGACGCTAGAGAACAGACGGGTGGGCGGATACACAGCGGCGAGGGCGGACTGCCGGGGCTCGGCAAGACGCTAAAGAACAGACGGGCATGCAGAGCTAGACAGTAGACAAAAGGTGGGAGCTGACTGTTTTGACAGCCGAAAGGCCGCTGATCGCAGCGGGTGGAGAGGATGAATGGAACGGCAGATCGCGAGGGGGTGGGTGGTGCGAATATCGTGCTGAGTAGAGCACTGTTCTTTGCGGAGAGGGTGCTTCAGTCAACGCAGCACATAAAACATGCAAGTGGCACGATATCATTCTCATATTATCTGTAAACGTTGGTATTGGTCTTGGCGTGGCCCGCCAGGCAGACCGCAGAAGCCTGTTGTTATCTATCTGCATTAGAAAATAAAGGTGACTAGCACGTCGAGGTACTTGAAGACGAACATAGACAACGTCATGGTTTATTGACATGGATGATGTCAAAACCCTTTGCGCAAACGATATCCGTTTAGCCGAACACATTTAGAGTGGTTTGAACGTTCACTCATACATGACACATGACCAAATGGTTATACAGACGCCCCACTGTAATTCATCTCTGCCTGACTTACCTCCCATTGATCACCTCAGCATTGGCGTATTTCAACAAACATGGCCTACTGTGCAGCCATTACATGCGAGAGCACTTCTTAGCGCTCAGTGAAACATGCCACTGAACATCTCAGATCTGTCAAACATGTCAGTCTTAGCACGGCTTTAAAAGTCCGTCTGGTTTCCTTTCAGGTTTAAACACACGTCTTGTTGGACAGAATGAACCGAACTCATCAATTCTGATGCAATTCTGATCGTTTGAACTCTGAATGAATGAAGGGGCCACACGTATCGCCCCACAGAAGAAACTTGCTAGCCTTGAACAAACATTGATAGGACATTCTACAAAAACCATGCAAGCTCTATTCTGAGAGATAAACTGTGTCACATTCACATCGTATATAACCCAAGCATCGTGATTAGGTGCGATGTGGAGAAGGGGTCAAAGTATTCTGCTTAACTTGAAATAAAATCTTCAGCTCTCGATCGCGCCTCCGAAGTGACCCAACATCTTTGGGAAAATATTGCCAGGGTCTCGCCGTTGTAAGAAGTGATGTAAACGGCGAATTTCTGGGCAATGGTTGAGCCATTCTACCAATTTAATTTCAGCAACACCACAAAACTTACTTTACAAGCACTATACAAGCATGGTATCTTTGCAAACTAGAAAGCGATGCTCCAGCCTCTCTCACCACCATCCCTTATTTTCCGTCTTCTCTCTCTCTCTCTCTCTCTCTCTCTCTCCTCTCTCTCTCTCTCTCTCTCTCTCTCTCTCTCTCTCTCTCTCTCTCTCTCTCTCTCTCTCTCTCTCTCTCTCTCTCTCTCCCACAAAAAAGGCGCCATCGTCAGCACAAAAGGCGCTGGACGATGGCGTCGCTGACGCGTCTCCTGTTGTGAGCAGGATTGATACCCGCGTGTAATGACGGGCTGGTCGAGTTGTGCCGTGATTAATGGCGCTAATGAGACACAAATGTGCCGAGAGGAGAGAGCAGACGCAGAGGCAGACACACCGAGGTGAGGAGAGAAGAGGAGAGATTATAGGAGAGGAAAGAAACCGACAAGCCGTTTGTTTGTTTCGGTTGGTTTGGATCGTGTTATTATCAGCTTTTTGCATTTTTTTCTTACACAGTTTCGTGGTTGCTACTTTTGGCATAATATCAGCCATTGTTGACCAAGACCGCTGCTTTATTTCGAACGGTGTTAATGTTTAGAGAAGAAATGAGTGATATAATTAATCAATTTTGCTGATGGTTCTTTATTTTCCATAACTTCATACCTTGACACTTGCTGTCACCAGGTTACCATACCTGTCACGACACTGCAACTGTCACGTTGTGACGTTACGGCTATATCGGGAGCGTCACAGGTGAATGTCACACCTGTCCGTCACACGTAGTGACGGGCGTCACGAAGGGTCATATGTCAAACGTTCACGTGACCGTTGCCGGCTGGTAACAGATACAGGCGTGACTGTGATTCTAGGATTGAACAAAGTTCAGTCACACGTCACTTCTTTTACGTGACTTGTTTGTGGCCGAGTGTCTGACGACTGATCCTCAATTTTCAGCTGGTTTTAAGCGTGAAACTTCGCATTGTTGAATTTCAGTGAAGTACCCACAGTAGGACTTTCAGAGGCACATTAAAGTTTAATTGCAGATAGCGCTGGCATGTCATTCAATAAAAAAGTGCGTCATCCTTCCTTCGCAGGCCTTCCTAGCCTTCCTTCTTCATAGCGGTTCTAATGCCACTCATTCACCCCCCATCCCCCCATATCCCAGCCCTGACACCGCCACTGCGCCACCTCCCCACCTCTGACACAGGCGGACACAGCGTCCATCCCGGCGACAGCGGCCCGGCGCCGACACCGACAGGGTCGTCTATCAGGCCGTGTGTCAGCTGGTTCCGCCGGCCCGACCCGCACCGCCCCGGGGCATACATCACTGGCGCAGTGGCGGAGCCAGGCGCCGGAATTAGGGGGGGGAGTGGTAACTGGGCAAAATTGGTAAAACTTGGAACTCTGTAGTCCCAAAAGACAAGGTAATAGGGTTAAAAATACAGATGTTGGTATTGAAAATACAGATATAAATGAAGGTGAAGATACAGACAAATATAGATGATGTTCACTCTACTGCTTTCAGCATAGAAAAGCATCTATGCTTCACAAAGGCTTTTCGTTAGAAAAATCGTTTTGAGCAGAAAGTCATATTTCCATGCCTCCTCACAAATATCTTGTTTCGTTTTTCCTAATAAGCTCTGCCCGGCCCGGCTGCAGCTATTCGTGCGATCGTCAGACACTTTCAGGCCAACCGTCGGTCCCACCGCCGCCGCCGCCGCCGACGATGCTCCCCCGTCTTTGTCGACACGACTGTGCAGGAGAGAGTGATGGGGTCAGGTGCAGAGCAGCGGGGGTCGGTTGGTGCACCGCTCCCTCCTGAACCCGTTACCCCTCCCCCCGCAGTCGTCCCATCCCGTCCCACCCCGCCCCATACACATAGAGCAGGCGGCATGTGAGCCATTGAAAGGCCCCAACAGCCGCGGACTTTTTGGAGGTTTAGTTAGGAAGAAAAATCACACGACAGTGAAGATAGGTTGCAAGCTGACACGGGACTAACTGGCAATTTGAGATTATGTAAACTGAATAGTAGGATGTCATGTTTTCAGTCAACAGCTTTTGTCTTATAACTGGGATAGCTTATGCTACCTTCAAACAATACCTACCTATTGATTTTGGGGCAACAGTGCATGATTTCAGCATTGCTTCTACAAGAGCTAATTTAAGCACAAGTGATTATTGCAAAGCATAGTCCAGTCGTGAGCTGATGACCATGTAAACCACACACTTATCAGGCTATCACAGCTCGCCTCCTTATCAACAAAACTGTTTGACGGTGCATGGCTGATTGTGTGGATTGTTTGTTCGTAATTGCTGGTAGTCTGTTATATGCTGTGATTTTGCACTGTGCTGTATATTGCATGAAGTTTCCTGAATACACTTTGAAATCGAAAAAAAGGATAGCTTATGCCTGATATCTGATTACAGCATTATGAGACATATTGCAACTGCTTACGAAATTGTTTCACGGCTAAACGTATGATAGCTGCTTGATTATGTAAACGCACTTGAGACGCACCCTACTTCAAAATAAAAGCACACATTACAACCAAATGAATCGCACACCAACTGCGCGACTAACAATGATCCGCCGTATGACCCCCCCCCCCCCCTCGACGTCTCACTTAGCGCCCCTCTGACCCATCCGGAAGCTTGACGTCATCTAAATAAACGGTGACCATTACCGGACCATTGCCGAGCGCAAGTGCATTACGCCGGTAAAAGGACATCTGTCTAAGGCATTGCTGGACCCTCACTGCAGAACGCCTACCGATGACCTCAGGGGTGCGACTGTGTCATAAAGAAAACCTACGTTACGAGAAGCACTGTCTAAATTTAGTTTGTTATGTGTTATATAGATAAGTTTGTATTTTATTCGTAATTTTTTTTTGGCATAGCACTGTCATAGATGTTCTGAGATTTCAACTGTAGTTATAACATCTGACCAGTGACTTACGCTGACCGTATATTTTTCTCTCGGCGTTTCTGACGCGGCCCCGAGTAGCGGTCCGCCCGTGCGCCGCACCCTCCACCCATCGGCTTCTGCAGACGGCAGTCAGTCACATGACCGCCGCCACCCGTCCGACACAAAGATCACGTGACCGGGTCAGTCTGCGGCGGCGGCGGCGGCGGCGGCGGGGCGCGCTAATGTGGCACGTGACTGACACGTGACGCGGCGGTGTGACAGCTGACATGTGTCGGCTCGGCTCGATGACAGACCGGCTGTCAGATAACAGAAGGTGGCTGTCAGCCGCGCGATGGGGAGATAACGCAGCGGGGAGGGAGAGAGAGAGAGAGAGAGAGAGGAGAGAGAGAGAGAGAGAGAGAGAGAGAGAGAGAGAGAGAGAGAGAGAGAGAGAGAGAGAGAGAGAGAGAGAGAGAGAGAGAGAGAGAGAGAGAGAGAGAGAGAGAGATAGAGAGAGAGAGAGATAGAGAGAGAGAGAGAGAAAGAGAGAGAGAGAGAGAGAGAGAGAGAGGAGAGAGAGAGAGAGAGAGAGAGAGAGAAGAGAGAGAGAGAGAGAGAGAGAGA